>NW_020201887.1:5223-45589 GCF_001531365.2 Cynara cardunculus var. scolymus
TTTGATAGATTCATTGTCATAAGACTGATTGCACTGTTTTGTCATGTAATCCACACAGTTATCTGTCTCTTTAGGGATGAATTTGCTACTTCTGCGTGGAGTAGCTATTCTATTTCTCATAGTCTGTGTTGGATTGTAAGCWGGTTAAAGCTGCACTATGTGCAATTAGTGGTGCTGCAATGTCACTCTGAGTCTAAAATGAGCCAAGAGTTGAAAATGAAGAACACAGAGCTACAATCAGAGGGGAGTTTGAAGTTGCAATCCCGACTTGTCCATAAGAGCAAGTRGGTGTGCCGTCGTYTTCCTCCGCCTAAACACTCTAAAGCTTCTGTCATGGAAGCAAAGGAGAAAAGATCAGAAGACTTCATGAAGAGGATTGCTTCATAAAACTTTGAGGGGAGATTTTTGGGATCATATCACTATGGATTTCATAACCAAATTACCGAGAACATCAAAAGGTTATGATGCTATATGAGTAATAGTAGATCGGTTGTCTAAATCTGCTCACTTCTTACCTATGAAAGAGTCATATTCAATGGAGAGATTGACAAAACTATACATTGATGAGGTAGTGACACGACATGGTGTTCCTCTATCAATTATTTCTGATAGGGATAGTTGATTCACATCCATGTTTTGGAAGAGCTTCCAAAGAGAAATGGGTTAGTAAATTAAGCTAAGTACAACTTATCATCCTCAAACTGATGGACAGAGTGAACGAACTATCCAAACATTGGAAGATATGCTGAGAGCATGTGTCATTGATTTCGGAGGGTCATGGGATAGTCATTTGGCTTTGGTGGAATTTGAGTACAACAATAGCTACCATTCAAGCATTCAGGTAGCACCTTTCGAGGTACTGTACGGACGCAAATGTCGAACTCCTTTATGTTGGAACGAAATAGGTGAAAAACAGTTAGCTGGGCCTAAGTTGGTTCAACAAACTGCAGATAAAATATAAGTAATTCGAGAGAGAATGAAGGCCGCACAAGATAGACAAAGAAGTTATGCACATAAACGCCGGAAGCCGATTGAGTTTCAAGTAGGTGATAGAGTGATGTTGAAGGTATCACCATGGAAAGGCAATGGTACGTTTTGGTAAGAGAGGAAAGTTAAGTCCAAGGTACATTGGACCATTCTTTATTATTAAAAGGATTGGGGAAGTGGCTTATAAATTAGAACTTCCTTTGGAATTAAGTGGGATCCATGACACATTTCATGTGTCAAATTTAAGGAAGTGTCTAATAAGTCCTAATGTGGCAGTACTATTACCTGAAATTAAGGTAGATGAAAAGTTATGCTATGAAGAAACCCCTGAACAAATTACTGACTATAAGGTGAAGAAATTACGAAACAAAGAGGTTGGGTTAGTAAAGGTTCAGTGGCATTACCACAAGGGACCAGATGCCACTTGGGAATCAGAGTCTGAGATGCAGATGAAGTATCCCTACCTTTTTGCTTAAATGAAATTCCGGGACGGAATTCTTTTAAGGAGGGAATGTTGTAATATTCGGGTTACAAGTTTTAATGTGAGATTTTGGAATATAATATATATATATATATATATATATTTGTGTAAGAGTGTGTGTGGGGGTGTACTTATTTTATTATATAGTTGTTAGGAGAAGGAAAGTTGGCTGAATGCCAGCTCCCACAATTCCATTTACTATAAATAGTAAATGAGGTTTTAGAAAGAAAGTTTTACACAATCTTGATATTAAGAAAAAAAATTTACTTGACGTCCGGATTTGGCTGAGGAAGGAAAAGATTCAAAAACAAGGACATTTGGCTTTAAGGTGAGTGTATATTGCTTTAAAGTATTGGTTATTACTTCTTTTACTGCTAGAATTTGCTATTTATGAACTGCATTTCATAAATATTTGGTTAAGTCTTTAAATCGGACAAAGAGTGTCCGGAGTTCTCCTTAAACCGGTCAAGAGGTGACCGGATCTCATCTAAATCGGTCAAAGGTTGGACGATGTATTGTCCGGATTGTTTTAAATCGGTCAAAGGTTAGACGATGTATTGTCTGGATTGTTTTAAATCGGTTAAGTTATGAGCAGGGTATTGTCTGGACTTGTTATGCGGACAAAGATATTGACTTAATTCTAAGTGTTAACCGGACAAAAGCTTATACGAGGTGTTGTCCGGATTGTTGACCGGAGATGATGGTTACTCTTGATATTCTAAGTGTTTGTCTGGATTTCATATCCGGACAAGGTTGACCGGACTTCAAATCCGGATAATGTGTTAGAATTTTTGATATATTCTAACGAGAGAGATGTAATGGCGGTGTAACCGCGAGAGAGATGTAATGGCGGTGTAACCGCGAGAGAGATGAGAGAGATGTAATGGTGGTGTAACCGCGAGAGAGTTGTAATGGCGGTGTAACCGCGAGAGAGATGTAATGGCGGAATAACCGCGAGAGAGATAACGCTCAGTTGTTGGACTAACCGGTTTTGCAGGTCATCATACCTCGTAGGATAAAGGAAAGGGAAAAGTTTAATGTTGATGACATTTGTTTACTCATAAATGTAGTAAAGAAAGTTTTTGTTAGTCCGTGTTTTGTAACAATACTATTTTTAGTATTATGAGTTTATGTATGTGGATTATCTGTATATGGAAACTATGGGTTGTTACATGCCACACGAAAGATAGGCGTGGAATGGTTGAGATTGATGCCTATATAGAGCGACAGACCTAGAATGCTTGAGCTTATACGTGTGAGTATTGCAGAAAGGGACCTATGTGGGATTGGACTCCAAGATCGTAGGAATAGTAGAGATAGGCTCAGGCAGAGTCAGACTCTAAAACCTTAGAGTTGACATTTTTTTATTGTTTTAAGTAAAGATTTCTCTCTATAGTTTCTAGTGAGTGGTTACCAAGTCATGGTTTGAGAGCTTGCAGTGGTACCCTATTGGGTCATGTATGGAGGTAGTAGCTTATACTGGTACTCTATTAAGTCATATATGGGCCGAGGTCTTGTGGTAGTGTTCATTGAAGCTGTATACGGAGACCGATGACTTTTGTGGTGAAATCATCTAGCGGATGAGTAGAAATATTGGTTATCCTCGAGGATTGAGATGGTATACATTGGAGTCGTATACTAAGCTTGGGTATTGAGTTAAATCCATGTTTCCAGTGATGTTTCAGGTATGAAGTGCATAATTTTTGATTTTGGGTATTGAGCCTTGCGCATTTTTGGATAATAGAGTTTTATTCGAATTTTGGTATTTGACCATTCATCTTTATTCATGTTTTGAGTGAGTATTGGATTGTAGTACATATTTTAATGGGCGTTCTGATTTGGGGTTTTCATCACGAAAAATGATGGTTTTTGGAAAGATGAAGAAGATGATGTTGTTGCTGCTGATGATGATGCGCTAGTTATCAGACGCTTTGATGATGATAATGATGACAACGACGATGATGATTCAAGCATTGAGAGCAGCTCAGCGGCAATCATTGGGCAACTATCTAAGGGGGAGAAGCAAGCACAAGGACCCTCTACGAGGGCAAAGGTAAGGTGGTTAAATACCTAGCCCTTGAGGATCTAGTTGAAGGGGAGTCTGAACACAACCCTCTCACTAAACAAACCACAACCTTCATCTTCATCCTACTAGTTCCTCAACCAACCCTAGCCTTAGCCTCAACCTCTACCATCCCTGAACCTAGAACCTATTCTAGCCATGTAAATCAATTCTCTCCATTTCTTGAACCATCTTTTCTTCTTGTCGTGGCTATCACTCCTCACTCCTAGCCACCACCAACAAGCCAGCCTTCTTCCCTAATGATAAATTGTTCTCATGGCTCCCCTAATTCTATCTCGACAAACCCCGAAGCCTTCATCTTAGAACTTCCATCATCTCTTCAACCTTTTGAAACTAACCTACCTATCTTAACCCTACTCCTTTCTCAACCTCGAGAAAATCTTGTAGCTTTATCTATGGTAATCGTGGTAGTTTCCCTCCCCTCAACATCTCTTTAAACTATTTCTAGACTCACCCTCTACACAAGCCTCTTCAGCTCCCCTTCAATATCTGAAGACATTGTCCCCTGGTATGTTCATGAAGGCTCAGATATAGAAGATAATGGTCATACTAGTCTAGTTTCTAGAAGAAACTGCAAGCAAACATGGTAACGAACTTAAGATTGAAACTAAAAAGTCTGCAAGGAAAGCTTAGGTACAAGCTCGTCTAGCTAATATGAACTCTGCTAGAAAAATTCATCTTTGTACCTCTAGAGATGAGTTCAGCCTTTTATCTATTACTGAAAAAGAGGACACCCTCAAAGCTCAGGAAGAAATAGAGAGACAGCTGCAACTGACCAAAAAAAAACTTAAGAGCCTTCAAATGCACTTGCCTTAGATACTCATTATGCATGTAAATTCAAAAAGAAAGATCCTAATGCCTCCCAAGCTATTATGATGAAACAAGCAAAAAAGGTTAAAGCTGAAGAAGAAAGCCTGAAGGATAAGGAGATCACGCTACAACAAAGAAAGGTTCATAGGACCCTCATTAGTGTCCTAATAAGGTAGTTAATAGGAATTTTAAGTTTATAGGACAAAAAGTATGTATGTCTCATCTAAATGTGTTGTATTAGGTTAATAGGATGAACTTGAGCGTCCTAAAAAACTCAAGGATTATGATACAAATTCCATAGTCCTATAAAATGGTTTAAGTAACWCTAAAAAGTGTCCTAATAGACTATAATATAGGACACTTTATATTGTCACAAAATGTTTACATTTAAAAAAAATATGGGCGTCCCAAAAAATGGTTTTATAGGACGAAATTCAATGTCGCTAAAACAATTATATAGTACCAAGATATGTGTCTTAATAAGTTATATAATTATGAAACAAATTTTAGAATCCTATAAAATTAACTAAATAATACTAAAAAGTGTCCTAATAGGCTATAATAATTAACACTAAAAGCTCCCTAAATGACTATAAAGCGAGACACATCATCCAATTATAAAATCCTTCTGTAATATTATATTTAAAAACATATATAAAAGTTTTACGAATTGATTTGATAGAACAAAATTCAAAGTTGTACAAGTATTTATATGGGTACCAACTACCAAGCCATGTATCCACCACAAAGTTGTATCATGACAAAACTAAGCACTGACCAAGAATTACGCAAATACAAAAAATCTTATTGTGACTTACAAATGAGAGATATCAATATTCGTCATGCACAATCTACAATTAAAAAACAGATAAATGTGCTTGAAGTTATATAATAAAAAGTTCTACACTTGCTAAAACTCACAAGTGTTAAAAGATTAACATACCAAAGTGAAAGGACAATGTTATGCCATTGTTGCTCCAATAGCGTCTTCAATTGTAATAAACAATCCATATGATCTAACCAAACGTTCCCTCCTTTATGATGAACAACATCCCAAACCTACAAAAGCATGATTGAAGAACGAGATTAATAGATTTTATTAAGTTGCATAATAATCTTGTAAGATAAATTATTAAACTTGACCCCATCAACTCCATATTCCCCAAGTTGGATCAAAGAGAAATGAATCATAATAAATAAGAACGTCCAGTGATCAACTACGGAAGTGTTTAGCTAGCTAAAGAACTACTTTACCCTAGGAATGTAATTGAATGAAACAGAAAGGAGGAGTTTGCATGCATACCTTAAAGGCACCAAGATCCTATCTTCTGTCACAACCGAAATGCGCCCATTACCCAGATATCCTACAGTTTACCAAATCCCCCGCTGCGCTACCGTCTTTTTTAACATAAAACACACACTCAACAACCAACCAACCATATTTACACTAGCAAAGCAAAGGAAAGGAATTATAGTTACCTATAACACAATAAGCAACACTCCCCCATCTACGTCATCATGTGCCAATTCGTATTCCAGAAGATAGGTTTCATAGTGTCTCCTTGGTGTATTTCCAACACTCTACCAATTAACAAGATTTATAAAATCAAAATCTATCATTTTCTTGATTAGATGCAACAGTCATGGAATAGGGGCTTATTGTCATTCTATTGGTAACTGCGTGGTTACGCATCTTTGAGAAAAACTACCCTTTCCAATTGATTTTGTTGCCAACATGAAACTCGTCTCTTGAAACCACCTACAATAGGACAACAAAAGGTAAACTACCTTTTCTATGTTGGAGAAAGTGGAAATTCCAAAACGCATTCTAAAACACTACCTTATTTTAATGATTGGTTTTCAACAATCTTGTAAACTTCACCCTGCATCAAGTAATTTAGAACTTCTTTAAAACTCAAATAAATAAATGTATATGGAAAACTTAGTGTGTAAAAGTAAACATATATATGATGGATTCAATCACCATTTGGTTACATACAATGTATTGAAATTCGGCAAGAATATGGCTAGTCCTCCAAAGCCAATATAAATGAGTAAAGCAGATAACACCTTAAGTTGCTAATAAAATCATCATATTGATCAATTAATAATTCAAATTTTATACTCCAACTTCTAATAATGGAGGAATGGTACATCTTACTAAAAACCAACATTCATAATCATCTAATTCATTCTAACTAATATCACTCCAAGCAACAGTTGATCGTAAACTTCACTAACCATGTTAATTGTAAAGACTAAACTGTGTAAATAAAATGATTATCATTCAATAAGTTCCTAGAGAATTTTAATCTATGCAGTAGCTATAGATCATGTAGTTATCACTAGAAACTTATTGAATGATAATCATTTTATTTACACAGTTTTAATCTTTACAATTAACATGGTTAGTGAAGTTTAAGATCAAATGTTGCTTGGAGTCATATTAGTTGGAATGAGTTAGACGATTATGAATGTTGGTTTTTAGTAAGATGTATCATTCCTCCATCATTAGAAGTTGAAGTATAAAATGGAATCAAAAGCCTCATTCCATGACTGTTGCATCTGATCAAGAAAATGATAGGTTTTGATTTTTTATAAATCTTGTTAATTGGTAGAGTGTTGAAAATACACTAAGGAGACACTATGAAACCTATCTTATGGAATACGAATTGGCACATGATGACGTAGATGGGGAGTGTTGCTTATTGTGTCACATGTAACTATAATTCCTTTCCTTTGCTTTGTTAGTGTAAACATGGTTGGTTGGTTGGTTGTTGAGTGTGCGTTTTATGTTAAAAACAAACAGTAGTGCAGCTGGGGATTTGGTAAACTGTAGGATATCTGGCTAATGGGTGCATTTCGATTGTGATAGAAGACAGGGTCTTGGTGCCTTTAAGGTATGCATGCAAACGCCTCCTTTCCGTTCCATTCCATTCTTAGGGTAAAATAGTTCCATAGCTAGTTAAACACTTCCGTAGTTGATCATTGGACGTTCTTATTCATTATGATTCATTTTCCTTTGATCCAACTTGGGAAATATGGAGTTAATGGGGTCAAGTACTCAAGTTTAATCATTTATCTTACAAGATTATTATGGAACTTAATATCTTATAATCTTGTTCTTCAATCACGTTTTTGTAGGTTGGGGATGTTATTCATCATAAAGGAGGGAAAGTTTGGTTAGAGCATATGGATTGTTTATTACAATTGAAGACTCTAATGGAGCAACAATCACATAGCCTTGTCTTTTCACTTTGGTATGTTAATCTTTTGACACTTGTGAGTTTTAGCAAGTATAAAATTTTCTTATTATATAGATTCAAGCTCATATATCTGTTTTTTAATTGTAGATTGTGCATGACGAAGATTAATATCTCTCGTTTGTAGGACATAATAAGATTTTTTTATATTTGCGTAATTCTTGTTCACTACTTAGTTTTGTCATGATACAACTTAGTGGTGGATATATAGCTTGGTAGTTGCATGGTACTCATATAAGTACTTGTACAACTTTGAATTTTTTTCTATCAAATCAATTCGTAAAACTTTCATATATGCTTCTAAATGTAATATTACAGAAGGATTTTATAATTGGATGATGCGTCTTGCATTATAGTCATTTAGGATGCTTTTAGTGTTAATTATTATAGCCTATTAGGACACTTTTTTACTATTACTTAGTTCATTTTATAGGACTCTAAAATTTGTTTCATAATTATATAACTTATTAAGACACATATTTTKGTACTATATAATTGTTTTAGCGACATTGAATTTCATCCTAAAAAAGCATTTTTTGGGATGCCCATATTTTTTTTAAATGTAAACATTCTATGACAACATAAAATGTCCTAGAGTTTTTTAGTGTTACTTAAACCATTTTATAGGACTATGGAATTTGTATCATAATCCTAGAGTTTTTTAAGACACTCAAATTCATCTCATTAACCTAATACAACACCTTCAAATGAGACACACGTATTTTTTGTCCTATAAACTTAAAAGTCCTATTAACTACCTTATTAGGACACTAATGAGGGTCCTATAAACCCCTTTTTGTTGTAGTGCATGCTCATTTTTGTTGGATGGGTCATCTTCAGTGCTTGCACCTTTTTTAGTCTTCATGGCTCTAAAGGGTTGTTGATGATGCACTTCATATTTTTAAGAAATTTCTTCAACTCTTGTTCAACGTGCCCCTTATAGTTGGATTTAGATTTATAAACGGACTTCAATATTTCCAACCATTCAATGTACCCATATTTGTGAATGAAGGAGGGGTAGTCAGTAACACTCGTTAAGTCATCCCTAAAGATAATCATGTTGATCAGAAGCCTTCTTTATATGATACTTCTAGTGATAGTAACTTTAGTTATCTTTACCTGACAAACATTGATCGAATTTCAGGTATCTTCTTCTATAATCTGAACAGTGATCTACAGTTTCGGATATCTACAAAACTTTCTATCACCCTAGTGGAGCATCTAGTCTTCTTATTTACCTATTGTGATACATCCAATCACTCTAGAAAAGATTTTGATAGGATGATCAGAATATGGATGAAAAGATGAAGAGATAGACTAGGTTCTTTTACACCTGATTATCTAACTTTTAATGATCTAGCAAATCAGTATAGAAATGACTTTTAGTTGTATCTTTCAGTTATTATATTTCTTTTTCAGTATTGTAACCATTAAGCAATCATGAAAGATTTATCTAAAGTACTTTATTCTATCTAAGTGCTGAAAAGATCCCTGAAATCAGTAAACGATACATTGTATTTATGAGTTTCATAATTTGATGATGACCCTCTATGCTTAGTGATTTTTATTTCTATTAAGTTATATATGAAAGCATATCAGCCATTGAGTATGTTCAATGTTCGAGTATTCCAATTAATGTTTAGCACTTAAGTGTTCTTGAAAGACAAGATTCATATCAAAGAAACTTCAGCAATGTTGAAGACGTAGATGAAGATAAAGATTATTTGAATCTATCTGAAAATATGTGAATTTTTACTCAAAGATCAACGACAACTTCAAAAGTCCACAGTCTCTTTCCTCTTGCTGATTCATAATCTTGCATATCAAGCTTTTGTCTTTTTCCTCTTGCACAAGTCAAAACCCCATGTTTCAATCTGATAGAAGATACATTGCGATTTGCTTTACTATTCCCTTTCATGTTCACTAATTCCACTAAGCAATGTTAGTCAGCGGCCAAAGTCTGCTTTACTTTTTGGACGAGACGTACCTATGAGCCACTCCCCTCATGACACATGGATTATACATCCTACACGCATCTAATGTACATGGTATAAATAGCTGACAAAACTCTCTTTCTCACTACCGTTGCTATCTTCTTCTTCCTTACTCTTATCTTCTCTTTAAGTGTATTTTGTCTTCTCTTTAAGTGTACTAGTGTTCGATATCGCACGTTGCACGATGATACAAATTTATGTAAAAACAATATAACATTTGGTTTTAATGAATATTTTAAATAAATGGACAAAGTTAGATAACCAAAGTAACATTATAATTCAAAAAATTTAACTACTCAAATCTTACTATACAGTTCAAACATCTACCATCTTCCTTTTTGTTCATAAATATTCAATTAAAAATTATTTTTATATCGATTTTTCACAAGATATGAATCAAATGCATACTTTAGCCAACTAGTCATTTTAATTTTCAAATGTGTATATTCTTTTTTCATATATTCGTAATCATTCTCCAATCTCTTATGTGATCCATAACGTGAGGTAACATAAAAAATACCACAACTCAAATATCATAATATATTTCATACATCTACTATATATATTTTTTATATATATAATGACCTTCAATCTTCATTTCCCTTATCAATATGAATAACGAAAACAACACCACAATTAAGTATTTTTAAATGAACTTAAATCCCATAATACTACTTCATGCCCTACAATCTTCATTTTATATGTATAAATATATAAATTTAGATCTTTATACAGAATGATGCCTCCAAAAAGTACGTTATAAACAATAGTTTTCACTATTGATATTTGTCAACATTATGTCCTTTTTGCATTTGATTAAATAATTTGTGTATATATATTCTTTTTGCAAAAGGAGGGTTAGTCAAATATTATATTCTAATCAATTAATTTTTCAAAAATACATACTCTTTTAATATACCATATATTGTGCATTCAATCATCTTCTTATAATTGTAAGATAACAAAAATCATACCACAATTCAAAAAAAATACTTCAATCTCATAATATCATTTCATATGTCGATTTATCAAAAAGAAATTGTAAAAGGAGGTTGGCAAAATATAACCAAAACCACACCGTACTTCAAGACTTTAAAATACATAAAATCTAATAAAAAAATATTTTTTTATTTTGTAAGGTTAACATTTTTTTTGTTAAAAGAGGATTGGCCAAAATGAGTTAACCCATGAGCTCGAAGGGTCGGCCAAAATGAGCCAACAACGTGAGTTTAGAGGATCGGTCAAGAGCCAATCCCATGAGTTGTCACAAAGACATCTTAACCTCCCTTCATACACCCACTATTTATTGTAAATCTTTCATATCTCCATCAATGTGGGATATACAGAACTCAAACACAATTCAAAAAATGAAGGATGCTCATTTCTCAGGATGTCACCTATTTCTAGTAAGTTTTTTCTAAGATATATAAAGATATAAATATAAAGATAAGAATTACTAATTGGTTTTGCCATCTGGTTGGCTTTCCATTCAACCATGGTTTTTCATTACTACAATTTTCATTGTTTGGTTGGAAATGGTTTTGATTTCAACCATGGCTATACATTCGAAAGGCATCTTTCATACTTTTGTATAAATGTAGAAAAATATTTCATAACTATAAGTTTTACCATTGATTGACTTTGATAGATCTCAACCATGGTTTTTCATAACTGTTTTTTTATCGTTTGGTTGGAATTGGTTTTGATTCCAACCCACGGCTATAGATTTGAAAGACATATTTCTTTTTCAATCTACCATTTTCCTACCAACATGGAATAATCAAAACACACCACATTTCAAAATTTGAGAATGCTCAAGTCTTGTAGTGCCACCTTACAATACTTGGTTGTTCTATTAATAAGATTTGTTTTATATAATAAAACAACCCTGTGAAACAACTCTATGAGTCAAACCTCATTAAATGACACAATTCTCATCCAATCCTTCATTCTTGTACATATCCCTTTATTCCTTTCTTTCAACTTCTCATCAAGTAAGATATCTAAAGCTCAACAACAGTTCATTATTTGATAAATACTACATTCTCATAATGTCAACTCAATACCTCTTTGTTCTTCATTTAATATCACTTCATTCTTTGTGCGGTTTATTTTAATATACATAAAGAATTAAAATGTTCTTATGTTTTATGATTAATTTTTTTTTTTGCTAAAATAAGTTTAGCCAAAATGAGCAAACCCATAAGTTTGGAGGGACGGCCAAAATGAGCGAACAACGTGAGTTTAAAGGATTGACCAAGAGGTGTCAACCTCATGAGTTGCCACAAAAGCATTTCAAATCTCCCTTTAAAATACTTACTATTCATTGTAAATATTTCATATCTCCATCAATGTGGGATAGACAAACTCAACGTACCCCCTTCTTTAGTGGATTATTTCAACGCAAGGATTCATATTTGTTCTATTTTTGTTGGTAATAATGGAACATTTTGTTTGTAGCAACAAAGAGAAGCATAATCACAACTAACTTTCCTACTATAGGTATCTAAACATTGCTTCATGCTCACCTTCCTTCAACAATTCAAGAAATGAAGAATACTCAATGTTTAAGGTATCACCTCATTCTTTGTGGGTTTTACTTTAATATATGAAAAGATTTTTCAAAGAAATACATATTCTTTTAATATATATATATATATATATATATATATATATATTGTGCATTCAACCATCTTCTCATAACTGTAAGATAACAAAAATCATACCACAATTCACAAAAAATACTTAAATCTCATAATATCATTTCATATGTTGTTTTAACAAAAAGAAATTGTAAAAGGAGGTTGGCAAAAGATAACCAAAATCACACCGTACTTCAAGATTTTAAAATACTTAAATCTAATAAAGATTTTTTTTTAATTTTTATTTTGTATGGTTAACATTTTTTTTGCTAAAAGAGGGTTGGCTAAAATGAGTCAACCCGTGAGTTCGGAGGGTCAGCCAAAATGAGCCAACAACGTGAGTTTATAAGATCGGCCAAGAGGAGCCAACCACATGAGTTGTCACAAAGACATCTCAACCTCCCTTCATATACCCACTATTCATTGTAAATATTTCATATCTTCATCAATGTGGTATACATAAACTCAATCACAATTCAAAAAAAATGAAAACTCAACTCTTAGGATGCCACTCCATTCTTAGGATGCCATCTCATTCTTTGGTTGCCATCTGATTGGCATTGGATCCAACCACGGTTTTTCATTACTACAATTCTCATTGTTTGGATGGAAATGATTTTGATTTTCAACCAGGGCTATACATTTGAAAGGCATCTTTCATACTTTTGTATACATGTAGAAAATTATTTCATAAGTATAAATTTTACCATTTGATTGGCTTTGATAGATTTCAACCATGGTTTTTCATAACTGTTTTTTTTATCGTTTGGTTGGAATTGGTTTTGAATCCAACCCATGGCTATAGATTTGAAAGACATATTTCTTTTTCAATCTACCATTTTCCTACTAACATTGAATAATCAAAACAAACCAAATTTCAAAATATGAGAATACTCAAGTCTTGTAGTGCCACCTTACAATACTTGGTTGTTTTTTTTAATAAGGTTTGTTTTGTATAATAAACGTTGTTTTGAAAGAGGGCCATAAAATTCAGAAAACCCTATGAGTCAAACCTCATTAATTGACATGACTGTCATCCCATCGTTCATTCTTATGCATATCCCTTTATTCTATTCTTTCAACTTCTCATCAAGTGAGATATCTAAAGCTGAAGAACAGTTCATTATTTGATAATACTCCGTTCTCATAACGTTAAGTCAATACCTCTTTGTTCTTCATTTAATATCACTTCATTCTTTGTGCGGTTTATTTTAATATACATAAGGATTAAGATGTTTTTATGTTGTATGATTAATTTATTTTTGCTAAAATAAGGTTGGCCAAAATGAGCAAATCCATAAGTTCGAAGGGACAGCCAAAATAAGCCAACAACGTGAGTTTAGAGGATTGACCAAAGGGTGTCAACCTCATGAGTTGCCACAAAAGCGTCTCAAATCTCCCTTTAAAATACCTACTATTCATTGTAATTATTTCATATCTCCATCAATGTGGGATAGACAAACTCAACGTACCCCCTTCTTTAGTGGATTATTTTAACGCAAGGATTCATATTTGTTCTATTTTTGTTGGTAATAATGGAACATTTTGTTTGTAGCAACAAAGAAAAGCATAATCACAACTAACTTTCCTAGTGTAGGTATCTAAACATTGTTTCATGCTCACCTTCCTTCAACAATTCAAGAAATGAAGAATACTCAATTCTTAGGATGTCATCTCATTCTTTGTGGGTTTTTACTTTATTATATAAAAAGATTTTTCAAAGAAATACATACTCTTTTAATATACCATATATATATATATATGTGTGTGTGTGTGTGTGTGTGTGTGTGTGTATTGTGCATTCAACCATCTTCTCATAATCGTAAGATAACAAAAATCATACCACAATTCAAAAAAAATACTCAGATCTCATTTCATATGTTGTTTTAACGAAAAGAAATTGTAAAAGTAGGTTGGCAAAAGATAAACAAAATCACACCATACTTGAAGATTTTAAAATACTTAAATCTAGTAAAGATTTTTTTTATTTTTATTTTGTATGGTTAACATTTTTTGTTAAAAGAGGGTTGGCTAAAAGGAGTCAACCCGTGTGTTCGGAGGGTCGACCAAAATGAGACTACAATGTGAGTTTAGAGGATCGGCCAAGATGAGCCAACCACATGAGTTGTCACAAAGTCATCTCAACCTCCCTTCATATACCCACTATTCATTGTAAATATTTCATATCTCCATCAATGTGGTATACACAAACTCAATCACAATTCAAGAAATGAAGAAAACTCAATTCTTAGGATACCACCTCATTCTTTGGTTTTGCCATCTAGTTGACTTTGGATTCAACCATGGTTTTTCATTACTACAATTTTCATTGTTTGGATGGAAATGTTTTGATTTCAACCATGGCTATATATTTTAAAGGCATCTTTCATACTTTTGTATACATGTAGAAAATTATTTCATAACTACAAATTTTACCATTTGATTGGCTTTGATAGATTTCAACCATGGTTTTTCATAACTGCTTTTTTATCGTTTGGTTGGAATTGGCTGTAACTTCAACCCAAGGCTATAGATTTGAAAGACATTTATTTTGCAATCTACCATTTTCTTACCAACATGTAATAATCAAAACACACCACATTTCAAAATTTGAGAATACTCAAGTCTTGTAGTGCCACCTTACAATACTTGGTTGTTCTTTTAATAAGATTTGTTTTATATAATAAATGTTGTTTTGAAAGAGGGCTATAAAAATAAGAAAACCCTATGAGTCAAACCTCATTAATTGACACAATTGTCATCCCATCCTTCAATCTTATACATATCCCTTTATTCCATTCTTTCAACTTCTCATCAAGTGAGATATCTAAAGCTCAACAACAGTTCATTATTTGATAATACTCCATTCTCATAACTCTAACTCAATACCTCTTTGTTCTTCATTTAATATCACTTCATTCTTTGTGTGGTTTATTTTAATATACATAAAGATTAAGATGTTTTTATATTGTATGATTAATTTCTTAAATTTTGCTAAAATAAGGTTGGCCAAAATGAGCAAACCCATAAGTTCGGAAGGACGGCCAAAATTAGTCAACAACGTGAGTTTAGAGGATATCATTTCATATATTGTTTTAACAAAAAGATATTGTAAAAGGAGGTTGGCAAAAGATAACCAAAATCACACCGTACTTCAAGATTTTAAAATACTTAAATTTAATAAAAAAATTATTTTTTATTTTGTATGGTTAACATTTTTTTGCTAAAAGACGGTTAGCTAAAATGAGTCAACCTGTGAGTTCGGTTGGTCGGCCAAAATGAGCCAACAATATGAGTTTAGAGGATTGGCCAAAAGAAGCCAACCACATGAGTTGTCACAAAAACATCTCAACCTCCCTTCATATACCCACTATTCATTGTAAATATTTCATATCTCCATCTATGTGGGATACACAAACTCAACCACAATTTAAGAAATGAAGAAAACTCACTTCTTAGGATGCCCCCTCATTTTTTGTGGGTTTTACATTAATAAGCCAACAACGTGAGTTTAAAAGATATCATTTCATATGTTGTTTTAACAAAAAGAAATTGTAAAAGAAGTTGACAAAAGATAACCAAAATCACACCGTACTTCAAGATTTTAAAATACTTAAATCTAATAAAGATTTTAAAATACTTAAATCTAATAAAGATTTTTTTATTTTTTATTTTGTATGGTGAACATTTTTTTTTCTAAAAGAGGGTTAGCTAAAAGAGTCAACCCGTGAGTTCGGATGGTCGGCCAAAATGAGCCAACAATATGAGTTTAGAGGATCGGCAAAGAGGAGCAAACCACATGAGTTGTCACAAAAACATCTCAACCTCCTTTTATATACCCACTATTCATTTTAAATATTTCATATCTCCATCTATGTAGGATACACAAACTCAACCACAATTCAAGAAATGAAGAAAACTCACTTCTTAGGACGTCACCTCATTCTTTGTGGGTTTTACTTTAATATATATAAAAAGATTTTGTACAAGAACCTTTGTGCTTTCTCTACTTTGTTTCTCAACGATTCTCAGTGCTTTAGTTTCAACGTAAAAAATTGTTTAGACAAGGTTAATTCTTTTTCTTATTCAACAACAATCTATAAATTCACGTATATTGATTCTTCTTCTAAACTAATAAAAGAATTAAAAAGGCTAAATAATTGTATTTGTATTCAATCCCCTCTAAAAACTCTTGTAATGTATTCTTGCTCTTAACAAGTACCAATATCAAATTCTTCCAAACCATATACTCATAAAAAAGTTAACATATCACGTATTCTTGCTCATAACATGTAGAAGAAAATTTTAATTAATTGATGTAACCAAATAATCAATATATAACATGAAAACGTTAGTACAAAAAGAAAACAATTTCACAGAGAGCATGTTATGATAGGTAATTTAATTAAAATTGATTTTACATGTAATTAAAATTGATACAGATAAATTAATTTGTTCTTCTAGATGTTCTAATTCTAAATAACGTGTTATGGCACTAACTTGTGGTTTTGGCGCTAATTTAACCCCCTTGGCACGACTCTAACATAGGTTTTACGACAAGGCTTGTTACGACACATTACTATGGCGTCAGGCATAGGATCTTTTTCAATTTACTATATTTAACTAATTAGAAGTTATTATTTAAATTTGATAGCTAGAGTGATCTCGTTAAATAAGAGTACTTGAGTAAACAATATAAATGTGAAACGTACAAACCCTAAAACGTGTTGGGCATGAACATGAAGTTGATGAAGCATCGACGATTAGAAGGTCGTCAAGCTTGGAGTACTGAACTATTATTAGAACATTCTTTTTGTTATCATGAGTTATTGATATTAGTTTTTGTAAGCTTTCTATATATATTTTTTTAAAATAAATATATAACTCTTCTTTATTTTATAGTTTTATATGAATTTAAATTGTTAGATATTATAGATTAACACACCAACACACACATCCCTCACCCTAGAGGCACAAAAGAGATATATATATATATATATATAGAGAGAGAGAGAGAGAGAGAGAGGAGGAAGTTATGTTTGGAACCCAAAATTGGTTAAGAACCTGAAACTGTCCTATATGTCCTTTGTTTTTCTGGATGAATACTCATCTTGAATAACACATTTATGATGAATACATAAGTGTTATGAATGTGTGATTCATGAATGATGAATAACACACCCATATTATGATGAATATGACAGGTGTCGTACTGTGGATTGTTCTCGAGTTCCTATTCAGTTTTAGGTTCCTAACCATAACTGCCCATTTATAGAAGTGATCTTAATCCTTCGTACGGTCAAAATCGAATTTGACTGGTCAAAATTTGCAAATATACAAAAAATAGATGGGGTAGTTTGGCTACCTTTACAAATAGGCAGCAAACGGGTTCATATGTGAACCCGTGTAATTTACATATGAATTATGTCAATTGATTCATATATGAACCTGTATGATTCACATATTAACTACATAACTGCGTGTTCATATGTTAATCAGTTTAATAGTTCACATGTGAACAAAATAATGAGTTCACATATAATTCATACATGAATCATACAAGTTCACATATGAACCCGTTTGCCGCATATTTGTAAAAGTTACGAAACCACCCCTCTATCATCTACATATCCATGCGAAAAATTATTTGGTTATTCACAGTCAAAGACGCAAATGTTGACCAGATGAAGGGTTAAGATCACTTCTTTACTTCTCAAATGAATCTTTCTATATATGTACACATATATAAGCATAAAAAGGGATTTAGATCCTTGATCACTTTTAATCTCATCCTAACCCTATGAACTGCATTTCTCATCACGGGAATTGATCCCGTGCACTTCTTTAAGTTTCAATTATGATTGATTTAAATGTGAAGATTTCTTCTTATTCTTCTTATCATAATTTTCACTCTCACTGAAACCCAACCCTATATAAATACCTCCTCTCTCTCTCTCTCTCTCTATATATATATATACATATTTATATATAGGGAGATTAGCTGCCTTTAGACACACTTTGAAAAAACAGTTTACGCTAATGATAATTTATAAGACTTTAGACTTGATCTTACCGCCACGTGACACCTGACCCACTTTTTTGAACCCTAGGCTCTTTTCTAATAAAATAATTAAAAATTAGTTTTGGTTTGAACATCCCTAATTTGCGGTGAATATATTGTTGACATGCAGGCCTATACCAAAACAATAAATACTCAAGTTTTGAAACTTTCTGCATCTCCCAGCTGACCCTCCAGTAATTTCATATCCATACAAAATTTCAATGTATTCTAATGAAAACCGGCAATATCGTTTCCTGAAATGGGTCCCAAACCTATCAAGATTCAAAAGATACACATGGTACATTAAAAATACAACCTTAATTAATTATACACAAGAATATATATATATATATATATATATATATATATAAAACTGAAGAATATTGACAGGCTGTGCCGCTGTGGATGAGAGAGAGCAGCTGTAGTATAGTATAGTATGTTTCATGCATAATAATAATTAATATATATATATATATATATATATATGTATATGTATATGTATATGTATACATCCATAAATCATTGATCATCCTAGCTACAAACATTGTTGCTTTGTGAAACAAATCTCAAAGTTTAGCTAGGGGACTCCAACAAACCCTTCAATTCTGCCCCTTTTTCTTTGGAACCATTCTTGGTCAAACCGGCACTCGCCGGATAATTTTCCAGATTGGTTCTTTTCAAGATTTTTCCGGTGAGGGAGATCTGCTGCCAATTCAGGTGTCGTAACCTTCAATGGTCTTCATCTGCCACACTTTTTATTGCCAGGTATATATTATGTTATTGATATGGATCATGCCATTTTAGTTTTGTATTCATAAATGTGGATGCATACATTTGCTTTCCACTGCAATAATTTCTAGATTCACAACAATATTTCTCAAGGAACTTGTACCATATGTTTTACGATTTGTACCTTATTCTTATTTATATGTCAATCTTGGCCGTAAGAAGGACCTAGGAAGGATGATCTAGGGACCATTTGATAGCAACTTAATAAGTTTAATATGACTCTCAACTTATTCGGTCAGCTACACATGAATATTTGGTAATAACTTAATAAAATAGAAGTCTGTCTAGAGAGAGGTTTGTGCATAGAGCCAAAGTAATATCCAAACTTGTTGCTCCCAATTAAATGACATGCTACTTTCATCTATGAAAAATCCTTTCAAATAAAAATACTTTTAACCTATACGGACAGATTAATTCACACAAACAGTTTTATCAATATAGAACTTAATGAAAAGTCAAACAAACTACCCATTTTGATTGTATTGGTGCATTAAAACATACATTTTGGTAAGTTGTTGATCTAACAGTAATTATATATATAAGCCAAAATTACAAATTTTAATGCATAAAGTATAAGTTATCGTTATTGATTTGAAATTTATTCTCAATTCACGTTCAGTGTTCAAAAAGGTGTGTCATAACTCGAAAGACATTCCTTTGCGGTTACGTATGATAAGACATATAGTGCTTGTGTAAGGGGCGGCTCACCCAGAATGACCTTTAGGAAAGAAAATGCAATCCATACATATCCGATCAAATTATGAACAAGAATTATTAAACATACAGTAACATTCCTGTTTAAGAAACATAAGCAAAAAAATCATTAAAACAAAACAAACCTAAGTAAACAGAGACGGCGGTGGTGGTCGGAAATGGAGACGGCAGTGGTCGGAAGGCGGTAGTGGTCGGAAATGGAGACGACAGTGGTGGGAAGGCTGTGGTGGTCGGCGACGGGAAGGCGGTGGTGGTTGGCAACGGGTCCGGCGACTTGGTGTTGCTCGAAGACGGTGGTGGTCGGCGACGGGAAGGCGGTGGTGGTTAGCAACGGGGTCGGCGATTTGGTGTTGCTCGTAAACGGTGGTGGTCGGCGATCTTGGTACCTCTTTCTCTCGATCGACCGATCGATCTCGTGGCGGTAGCGACGGGAAGGAAATGGTGGTATTGATCTGATAATGGAGGCTTGACCTAGATGACTTTTATTTATAGGTGGATATCAGCGACGGATTTTCGAAGGAAATTCCGTTGCTAAAAAGGTATTTTTTTAAATTATTTAATTTATTTAATTACTTTTATAATTAATAACTAAAAATTTAATTAATTATTAATTATTACATTAAACCGAATAAATCTCATTAAGACCCAATAAAACCGAATCAAGCCCATTAAGGTCTAATAGAACCGAATAAGGTCCATTAAGGCCCGATAAATGGATTAAAGCCCAATAAAACCGAATAAGGTCAATTAAGGCCCAATAAACCGAATAAATCCCATTAAGGCCCAATAAACCGAATCAAGCCCATTAGGGCCCAATAAAACAGAATCACGCCCATTAAGGCCCGATAAATGGATTAAGACCCAATAAAACCTAATAAAGTCCCTTAAGGCCCAATAAAATCTAATAAAGTCCATTAAGGCCCAATAAAATCGAATAAAGTCCCTTAAGGCCCAATAAAACCGAATAAAGCCATTAAGGCTCAATAAACCGAATAAATCACATTAAAGCCCAACTTCACCAAATAAAGCCCATTAAGGCCCAATAAAACCGAATCAAGCCCATTAAGGCTCGATAAACACAATAAAGCCCAGTAAATGGATTAAGGCCTAATAAAACTGAACAAAATCTATTAAAATAGGTTAAGGCCCAATAAAACCGAATAAAGCCCATTAGGCCCAATAAAACCGAATAAAGTCCAAGAAATTGGATCTAAGACCCAATAAAACCAAATAAAGTCCAAGAAAATTGGATTACGGCCCTACAAAACCGAATAAAGTCTCTTAAGGCCTCGTAAAATCGAATAAAGCCTAGTAAAACTAAATCAACGAGTATATATATACATCTATCCAATCGTGGTTACTAACCACCACACATCTATACATATCGTGTATTCATATGTATATAACACAAACTGACGAGTATATATATCTATAACAATTACAACATCATGTAAGCATATATATATGTATATATATATATACACACACACACACATGTGTACATATAATACAAATCGCGGTTAGCATCCACAATATATATATATATATATATATATATATATACAAACAACATATATACATTTATACATACGACACCAACACATAAAAATCAAGAAAATCAAGAAAATAGGAAAATCCCTCGCTGATCTCTCGCAGATCAGCGAGGGATCAGCGAGAGAATTGTCCTATTTTCTTGATTTTCATGATTTTTATGTGTTACATGTACACATTTTTATATTAGGTAGTGTATGTATACATGTGCATGTGTTATAAGTATATATGTTCGTCAGCCCGTGTTATATACATATGTTTACACGACGTTGTATGTGTTATATGTATATATACCTGTCAGTCAATGTTATATACATATATATATATATATACATATATATATATATATATATATATACGATGTGTACTGGTTGGTAACCACGATTGGCTCGATGTATATATGTTTAAAAATATGTGTATATGTGAATGTATAGATAGTGTGTGTGTGTGTGTGTGTTATATGCGGATTTATTCGGTTTTATTGTGTCTTAACCCATTTAACTGAGTTTTGTTCGGTTTTATTGGGCCTTAATCCATTTACCGGGCTTCATTGAGTTTATCGGGCCTTAATGAACTTTATTCAGTTTTATTTGACTTTATTCGGTTTAATGGGCCTTAATGGGCTTTATTCGGTTTTAATGGGCCTTAATGGGCTTTATTCAGTTTTATTAATTAATTTATTAATTAATTTTTGTAATATTCTAATAAATAACAGAAAATTTAATAATCAATAATTAAAAGTTAATAAGCAATTAAATTAATAGTTAAAAAATAATTTTTTTTTGCGAAAATCAGATTCTCTCGCTGTTCCCTCGCTGATCAGCGAGGGAATCTGATTTTTGCCAATTCCCTCGTTGATCCCTCACTGATCAGCGAGGGATCAGCAAGGGAATTATTCTATTTTCTTATTTTTTTTGTTTTTTTTCATGTGTTATATATACACATTTTTATATGTAGGTATTGTATGTATTCATGTTCAATTTTATTGGGTCTTAACCCATTTAACTGGGCTTTGTTCAGTTTATTGGGCCTTAATTCATTTACAAGGCTATTTTGAGTTTATCGGACCTTAATAAACTTTATTCAATTTTATTTGACTTTATTTGGTTTAATAGGCCTTAATGGGCTTAATTCGATTTTATTAGGACTTAATTAATGGGCTTTATTCGGTTTTATTATATACACAAACAACACATATACATGTATACATACGACACCAACACATAAAAATATGTACATATAACACATAAAAATGAGAAAATAGGAAAAATAGGAAAATCCCTCAGCGAGGGATCAACGAGGGAAACTAATTTTTGCCAATTCCCTCGCTGATCAGCGAGGGAATTGTCCTATTTTCTTGATTTTCTTGATTTTTATGTGTTACATGTACACATTTTTATGTTTAGGTAGCGTATGTATACATGTGCATGTGTTATAAGTATATATACCCGTCAGTCCGTGTTATATACATATGTTTACACGACGTTTGTATGTGTACTGGGATGTATATATACCCGTTGATCAATGTTATATACATATATATACACGATGTGTACTGGTTGCTAACCACGATTGGATTGATGTATATATGTTTAAATGTATGTGTATATATGTGAATGTATAGATAATGTGTGTGTGTTATATGCGGATTTATTCGATTTTATTGGGCCTTAATCCATTTTTCTTATTGTATTATGAAGGTAAAAGATTTAATATCATTATATTATTGAATAGTAAATAAAAAAAAACCTATGTATATATAATTGTACATATGACATATAAATTTGTCGCTTTATGTCAAACCTAGAAAAACACCGCATCCTCATCTTGACATGTAAGGGTTAATTAAGGTTTGAGCTCATCGTCACACCACACCTCACACCATTTAAAAACTTAAGAGCCATTTATCAAACGCTTACTCGGGTAAGTGAACACCAAATCATCTTACCTTACCGGATGAATATAGTAGAGATAAAAAATCTTACCCGGTAAGAGCGAGACAAAGACCAAAAGTCTTACCCGGTAAGTGAAGACGACGACTCTTACCACGGTAAGCGCTTACCGGGTAAATTGTTACATACGATACCATTTTGGTGAACTAAAATCTTATTCGGTAAGTAAATGATAATGTTAAATTTATTAGTAAGCACTTACCGGGTAAGTGTATGGTAAACGGCCCTTATTCACGTCTCATACATATATATTGATTAAGAATTTGTAGCATAGATGGTTATGTGTGCTTTTCTAGGAAATTCTTTTAGCATAACAATATTTCTGAATTCAAGAACATTAGTTTTATAAATGATAATACCTTAAAAAAACTAATTCTTATCTGAAAAACTAATTATTAACTAATACATTAGTTGTTATTTTATTAAGATAACTAATAAGTAAATTGTATTTGATAAAATTAGTTGATAAGTTAGATAATAATTTAAAATTATCTAAATGAATATGGTCATTTATGTAAATATAAGAGAGAGAGAAATAAAAAGTTTTATTATAAATTATTAAATCTTACTTGAAACAACTTTTCAAATAACTAGATTATAACTTATAAGTGATTTATAACAATAAAAAAGATTGGATCTAACCATAAGTGTTGTGCTTGATTGATTTAAGTTTGAGCTCTAAAGATCAAAAGTGTCTAGAAGTCTTAGGTTCGAATATAATAATCTTTTTTTGTGGTCACGGAGATGCAAATACGATGGCTCCGGATTACCCACAAAACGGGTGGTCGTCTGGAATCAATTGACTCTCATAACGTATTGGATATTTAGGTTAATAAAAAGAAAAATAGATATCCAAATAAAGCTATAGCTAGCCCCACTCTCAATTTTGCTTCTGGCAATGTCCTAAGTGGTTTCGAGTACGCGCAAATTTTGATGTTGGCTTTGCGATCTAGTTTGACTTTTTGTTCTTCATTGGGTTAGTTATGACTCAAATCATCCATGGTGGTTGAATTTTGACTTTTGGTCCTCAAAGATTTCTGACTTGGGTTCAACTACCAATTGTCTCCACTTTTCACTAGTGCCTTATATCTCAATATAATCCACCTTGAAACAGTAGATTTTACTTTTTTATATGCATTATTCGATTGTACGTTACAACACTATGATGCATTTCAAGATGCAGTTAAGATAAATAACAAAAGTAAATTATAAAAAATTGCTATTGTCAGAGCACTGGTTCGACTTTATTGTAGTTTTGTTTTTGGTATATCTTTTTGTACCATTTTTGGATATAAATTCATCATTTCTGCACAGCTCTTGTAGACATGGGAAGAAAACTAGAGCATGCCCATTTTTCAACTAGCAACAAATTGACATTTCTGGGTATCGATTCGTGGAAGAACATATCTCAAAGAATCATTAGACGTGCCTTTTGTTGGTATTGTTAGCTTCGAGATCGACTCGATCGATAAATAACCATGCTCGAAAACCACCATCTAGAATTCATCAAACAGACAATGTTGAAGCATGAAGATACTTTCAGACATCAGGTTTGTACATGGTGTTTGTTTTTATTTGTCATGTGATAACAAACTGTAAACATTCACCTCATTAAATTCTGGACATCATATACAAGCAAGAACCTAGCTTTTCGTAAGAAACCATGCATGATTTCAACCATACATTATCGTTGAACGTTGGTATAACATCTGTAATTCTGTTAACTCTATTTTTATTCGGTGAATTTATTGTATAGGTAAGGGAACTTCATCGGTTGTATCATGTCCAAAAGAATCTGATAAGTACTTTGAGAAACGATACTAAACTAGATACTACGTCTGTTCCAAATGCTACTACGGACAATGGGAATGAAGATTTAGGTGTTGATCTTTCAAGACACGCCAAGGAATGCACGTTATATGGAGAGAGTAGCGGGGACCAAACGGGATGTAATGATGTGGAACTAACGTTAAGTATTGGACCTAGCACTAGTATAAGAAGATCACAAAGCTGTCTCCATCAAACCGGAGACAACGACTCTGAGGTCACAACGAAAACGAATTTGGCAAATTCAAGCACATTGTACAATCAAGATAGCAAGAGACCACATTGGCTTTTTCAAGATCTAAGCTTAAATAGAACATAACACAATTTTTATTTTTTTGGGAGTTTTTAGATGTGTGTTTTGTATCAATTGACTAACAAACTATACGTACAAGAAGCCAATTTTAAGTTGACACATTTTTATATTCCTTAAAGAGTGATTTCTTTTGTTAAAAAATGTTCTACTCCTGATTCTCCATTCAAAAAAACCTCCAAAACACACACACACACACATACATATATATATATATATATATATATATATATATATAGGGGCCTATTTAAGGGAGAACTGAGTTGTTTGTGGTAACTGTGAGAACCAATATTAACCACAAATCAATAGATAAATTAGGAAATTTATAAATTTGGTAATTTTAAATTAAAATCTTAATGCAAGGATATTTTTGGTATTTTAAAACTCTCCACTCTCATCTCTCCTCTCTCCGGCCACCATTCTACGGCCTCCGGCCACCGTCCTCCGGCCACCGTCCTCCGGCCACCGTCCTCCGGTGATACCACTATGATACCACTGTGATACCTAAAAATATTGACTCTGTTAAACAAAAGATACATTGTGATACCTAAAAATATTGACTCTGTTAAACAAAAGATACATTGTGATACCTAATCATATATAAGATCCATAGTGATACCACTGTGTTACATCTTCGATCGACCAAACAAACGACATTAATGTGATACCCAAGCACATATATGATGCATTGTGATACCATTGTAGTATCACCGGAGGACGGTGGCCGGTGGCCGGAGGACGGTGGCCGGTGGCCGGAGGACGGTGGCCGGAGAGAGAAGAGAGGAGGGAGGAAAGTTTAAAATACCAAAAATATCCTTACATTAATATTTTAATTCAAAATTGCCAAAATTATAAAATTCCTAATTTATCTATTGATTTGTGGTTAATATTGGTTCTCACTGTTACCACAAACTAATTAGTTCTCATTTGATTAGGCCCCTATATATATATATATATATATATATATATATATATATACTATATTATAAAACATTTGACAAAAACTCTTAAAAACCATTTTTATGCATAAAATACTATTTATTGATGCATATTACTTACAGTTCAAGATTACAAGTAAATTATGCATAAGTACAACACTACACACCAAATATTGTCTTAGACAACAAATGTAAATTGCCTATGTTGCTTAAGATACACTAAGACAACAAATGCTAATATATGTTGCCTAAGTTTCCTCTAATGCAACATATGGTTCTATGTTGCCTAAGTGTGACCTTAGGCAACATATAAATAATTCTATGTTGCCTGCATATATCCTAGGCAACATACTAGCCTATGTTGCGTTAGTTCAATGTTGGACACTCATATTTTTTTTGAAATCCGTCAAAGTTTACTTAGTTAACATATATTCTTATACTATGTTGCCTAAGGTAAAAACATAAATCCAACAAAGTTTACTTAAGCAACATATATTTCTATTTCTATGTTGCCTGAGATAAAAATTATAAATTAAACCCAATTTACTTAGGCAACATATATTTTTGTTTCTATGTTGCCTAAGGTAAAARTTATAAATTCAACTCAATTTACTTATAAACAAGTTGATGTTTCCAAGGTGACAACTGGCATTGTACGAAAAGATTTATCATAATTTACTTAGGCAACATATATTCTTGTTTCTTTGTTGCCTAAAGGTAAAAATTATAAATTCAACCCAATTTACTTAGGCAACATATATTCTTGTTTCTATGTTGCCTAARGTAAAAATTATAAATTCAACCCAATTTACTTAGGCAACATATATTCTTGTTTCTATGTTGCCTAAGGTAAACAAATTGATGCTTCCAAGGTGAYAACTGACATTGTACAAAAGATTTATCATAATTTACTTAGGCAACATATACTATTGTTTMTATGTTGCMTAAGGTAAAAATTATAAATTCAAACCAATTTACTTAGGCAACATATATTCTTGTTTCTATGTTGCCTAAGGTAAACAAATTGATGCTTCCAAGGTGACAACTGCATTGTACAAAAGATTTATCATACTTTACTTAGGATTTGTAAATCTATTACATTCAAAACTTGTATTTACTTATCATATATGAAAATTAAACTAAGATTATTGTTAACAATTGGGGATGAATGAGCCAAAGTTATGTTGGACTCACAAAAGCATATTTTGGGAGCTCCCGTATTGGAAGAAATCAAGAGTGAGACATGCCTTGGATGTCATGCACATCGAGAAGAATGTATGTGACAACATTCTTGGTACAGTTTTGGGGTTTGATGGAAAGTCAAGGATGATCTTAAAGCCCGCAAAACTCTGGAAGATATGAAGATACACAAACATCTTTGGCCGAAGAAACCCCGAGGCACCTCAGGAAAAACAACGCTACCTAACGCCAATTACACGGTGAAGCCTCAATTTCGCCTCGCGGTGCTTGATCAAATTGTCGCGGTTCAGTATCCCAGTGGTTATGCTGGAAGCTTAAAGAACAAGGTAAACATAAATGACAAGAAATTTTATGGTTTGAAGACTCATGACTGCCACGTGTTGCTCCAGCGCATTCTTCCCGTGGTCATACGATCATACGTGGCCAATCATGTCACTTATGCAATTTGCGACTTATCTAGATTTTTTCAGATGTTGTGTGCTCGAGAGTTGAAGAAGTCAGATGTTGAACAGATGCAACAGGACATTATTTTGATTTTATGCAAGTTAGAAGCGATATTCCCTCCAGCTTTCATCACAATCATGGTACATCTCTGCATCCATCTTCCTAAACAAGTCTTCCTAACCGGTCCTATGCTAATTTATCCAGAAGCAATGTCGGTCGTGTTGTTTAAGTGTAGGTGGTATGACGAAGAAAATACAAAGTTAGATCGTGGTCTAATTTCGATTGATACAAAGACCGATTGCTACAAAGACAATCAATTTTGTCTTTCCTTACATGCAAAACAAGTATTCTACATCGATGATCCAATGTTTGCTAACGGTTGGAAAGTTGTTCATCACATGTTTCATAGAGGTACATACAAGGCGATTACACTTGCACGAAACACAAATGTCGGTCCACATTATGAGGTAGAGGAACCGTACCAAGAGCCCGTGACTACCACCATTCCCATAAGTGAGATTTTTATCGATATTGGTCCTACACCACGTATTGATATACCAAATGATGATGATGAGAACGATGAAGATTACAATGAGGAAGAGGACGAGGACGATGAGTATTACAGTGATGAAGAGGAAGAGGACGAGAACGATGTGCTTGGAATCAACGATGATATAGATTCAGATAATGATGTTAATGAGTTTCATAATATTGGTGATGAATATCGCCATGACCCAGATTATTGATTAAATATTAGTATGTGTGATGTAATGAATTAAAGAAATTGATTAAATTCGTTTATCGTCTAAACCCATTTATTTTTGTCTCGGGTTTGTGTTTTGTCAAGAAATAATATTTATAATCGTAGTTTATAAAAAAAAGTTGGATCATCTTACACACACACACACATCTGGCTACATGTTTGGGACTGCATTATGTTTCCATTTAATGTTTGGGACTTCATTTTCTTTCCATTTTCTTTCCAACAGCTGTAAAAGAGTATTTAATACATACTAAAGCTACATATATCGTATATGCCTTAATTATGTGCATCTGATTTATGAATGGCCTTTGGTACTGTGGGAATGTCTAGATGTGAAGCGGACACTGTGATGGTGTAAACAAAACAAGTTGCATCATCTGTTTGGGACTGCATTCTATTTCCATTTGAACTTATGAGCAACATACTTTCATAGACCCCTACAAGCTGCTACCCTTGTACCTCACCTCATTACCATTTTGTATATATGTTGTGTCTCAAATATCATAAATTACCTAAAGTTGTTCCAGCTTCAATCACTATGATGTGGGCACAATAAAAAAGCTTTGATTGAAAAAAATAAAGAAAAGGCCAAAACTAATCTGGTGTAAACTACTAATTAAGTTGTGTCACTTGTATTGACTAGTAGTTTTCATTCCTGTTAAATAGAATCATAACTAATCTGTTTAATCCACTGCCATGAAATTTTAAACAAGTTTTCTTATGTGCCATGCCACTTTTAACAATTATGTGCCATGAAATTGTGAGTTACAAATCAGTAGACTCACCTAATGTCAATTATGATGTTCCATACCACTGCTTGCTGTAGTTCTATCTTGTTTAAGTGGAGCAACATACTTAAGGGGGCAGTACCTTTGGCTTCTGTTACAAAGTTGATTGACACCAAGTTTAAAACCAGCAAAACCAGCAGCTGTGTTTTGTATACACACACACAAGGGACTTCATATTCTTTCCATTTCATCTTATACACACACATAAGGGCATGTAGTGTTTTGTATACACACACAAAAGGGCATGTTTGGGACTTCATTTTCTGTCCCCCCAAGAATGATATGTATACATACACCTGCTGCAAAAACCAGCAGCTGTACATGTTTTGTCATGCTCAAACCACCATCCCTCCTTTTGCTCTTTTACTATTTGAAAAAAGAAGCAACAAAAATAGTTAATCACCAATGATTTTGTTTAATTTCTGTTTTTTGTTTTCTATGTGTAGCTACTTACATTTGTGACTAACCGAAAACAACGAAAATAAACGTCTTCCTCTTAAGTGGTCAATGGAAATTTTTTTTGCCTGACACAATCATAAACAAAGTTTGTAGGATCGCAAAGCAAATCGGGAGCATTGTTCTTGAGCATATTCCAATGTTGACCGATAGTTATTTACAACTTCCACAAGACGAACTCAAGATTATAGTTGATCAACTTAGTGTAAGTATATTTTTATTGCTAGTTTTTTTTGATGATTTATGTCTTATTAATTGATAATGTTTAACTTTTTATTTCATTTTGATTTGTATTCGCTTTTCAGGTTTTCTTTGAGATTGATTGGAATGTACCTCCGTCGGTAGGTACGGTTGTTCGAGGTATGGGTAGCTTGGCGGTTAGACCTGCAAGGATGAGAGGACCGGCGAAGGGATTCTCTAAGTCGGTATCTGTAGTTGACGAGGAAGATTTGTGGCAACAACTTGTCGAGCGTGACGAGAAGATTCGTTTGTTAAAAGAGGGACAACATGAGGCAAAAAAGGAAGTTGCCATGTAAACAAAGATGATACAATCATTGATGACTATGTTAGGTGCTAGTGATTCAAGCTCTAACACAAAAACCCTGACCTCTCACGCTTTAGGTTAAGTTTTTAATTTTGTGTTATTGAACTTGTTGCCTACTTTTAGAATTATTTAGGAAAAAAAATTATCTTTCAATTATTGAACTTATTAATTTTGTGTGGTTATAAAAGTTGTTTGTATACAACATTTGGTTGTTTGTTTGCTTGTTTGAGATTCATTTGTAGAAAGTGTGCAAAAAAAATTGCATCATGGTACACAAAAATCTTAGGCAACAATTAAACAATATAAATGTTGCCTAAAAGAAATATTATATTATGTTAATTACAGTTCAAAGGCAACATATCTAAATAGAGTATGTTGTTTAAGCTGATATCTTAGGCAACATATTCAGATAGAGTATGTTGTCTAAGCTGATATCTAAGGCAACATATGAAGATAGAGTATGTTGTCTAAGCTGATGTCTTAGGAAACATATTCAGATAGAGTATGTTGTCTAAGCTGATATTTAAGGCAACATATGTTTTTTACTTAGGCAACATAACCTTTTGTGTGTTTCCTAAGAAGCCCGCTTAGGCAACATATTCTGTTTGCATATGTTGCCTTGGTTCTTATGCAACATTGAGAAGGCAACACTGCTTAGGCAACACGGGTTTGTTGCCTAAGCCTTACGCAACATATAAACTCCTTTTAGGCAACATTTTTCATTTGTTGCCTAAGTGACATTTTGAGGTGATGAACTTATTAAAACTTCATGTTTGAATTTGTGTAACTAACTACAGATAAATATAATCAAATACAAAATAAACATCTTCATTTTTAAATATAAAATATCTAAAATAAAATTAGGATAATCATTGAGTTATAACAGAATACTTAATTATTATATTTATAAAAAAATATATTATTAAATCTAAATTAAATTACTTCAATACGTAAAATTAAATTACAATAAAAAATTGAATTAAAGAAATTACACAGAACAAGAACTTTTAATTAGTTAATTTGATATTAATATCATATACTCTTTCTAAAATTTTATAATATTTAGAATTTATATTTTATTCAAAAATAAAAACATTGTCGTTTTATCAAAATCACATAAAACCGTATTATATCGATATAGGTAAAGAATAAAACAAAACATTTAATTGAGAAGTGTCTCAATGCATTGCTCGAGTACCCTTCTAGTTATATTATAAATCATTTGACAAAAACTCTTACAAACCATTTTTTATGCAAGAAGTACTGTTAATTGATGTATATTACTTAAAAATTTAAGACTACAAGTAAATTATATATAAATACAACTTATTAAAGCTATATGTTTAAATTCATGTAACTAAATGCATATAAACATAATGAAAAACAAGATAAACTTCTCATTTTAAATATAAAAAATTTAAAATATAATTAGGATAATTATTGAGTTCTAACAGAATACTTAATTATTNTGTTAAACTTAAATTAAATTATAACAAAAATTGAATTAAGGAAATTACACAAAAAAAACTAGAACTTTTATATTTTCTTTTCAAAATTTTATGAAACCAAAAATAAATTACTTTTTTATTAAACCTAAATTAAATTATAACAAAAATTGAAAAAGAAATTACATAAGAAAAAACTAAAACTTTTATATTTTCTTTTCAAATTTTTATAAAGTCTTCAATTTTATATTTTTCTCAAAACTACATATAACCGTATTATAACATCGACAAAGTCAAAGAATAAAATGAAAAATTACAATCGAGATATATCTCGCTGCATTGCACGACATTATTCTGATATATATATATACACACACACACAAAAGTTAGATACATCATGTTTAATCGATATTGGGCTCCAACACATCATCTCTGTGTGTATATTTTGACAATTTTTGTGAAAACTAGTTATTCCGTTGAGGAGAGTGCAACCACCTTTTGTTTCTTGGACTGCCATGAAATTGCACCTGTCCCTAAACTGAAAATATAACCAGTGGTACTATGACTATCGACTATGTTCCCACCATAGTCACTGTCACTGAAACCAATTAGTCTAAATCATTAGAAAAACTGTACGATATTCCGTGGTCTAAAGTCCCCTTCACATATCTTTAAATACGCCTTGCAGCATCCCAATGTTTCTTTCTTGGGCTCTCCATAAATCTGCTCACTATACTAACTGGAAACATGATATCAGGCCTAGTGGCAGTGAGATACATAAGAGATCCTATCAAACTACGATAGAGGGTAGAATCAACTTCTGTACTTTCTTCACACTTTGAAAGTTTTAAACCAAATTCCATTGGAGTGTCGGCAGTAATACAATCTGCCATGTTAAACCTTTGCAACAGATCCCTTGCATACTTCTTTTGTGCAATAGTGATATGGTGAGTCCCTTGTGTGGCTTCTATACCGAGAAAGTAATGCAATAGACCAAGATCGGTCATTTCAAAGTTTTGTTTGATGGACTTCTTAAACTCATCAACTAAACTAGTTGAATTTCCTATAAAAATCAGATCATCTACATAGATGCACACTAAGAGAATTGAGTCCTCATTTTTCTTGATGAACAAAGTATGTTCATAATTGCATTTTTAAACCCATGTTCTAGAAAATGCTTCTCAATTCTCCCATACCAGGCCCTAGGGCTTGTTTCAAGCCATAGAGGGCTTTCTTGAGGTGACACACTTTATGTTCCTCACCTTTTTCTTTTATAGCCTCTTGGTTGATCTATGTAGACATTTTCTTCCAAGTGACCATTCAAAAAAGCTGACTTGACATCCATTTGATGCACAAGCCAGTTAAATTGTGCAGCAATAGCTAATATCAATCAAATTGTTTAAAGTCTAATGACTGGAGCAAATACCTCTTGATAGTTAATCCCAAATCATTGTTTGTAGCCTTTGACCACTAGCCTAGCTTTGTGCTTATCCAGCTCTCCTTTCTCATTAGCTTAGTTTTGTAGATCCATCTCACACCTATGGATTTATGTCCTTTAGGTAGTTCCACTAATTCCCAAGTGTTGTTCTTTAGGATTGAGTGCATTTCAGAGTCCATTGCATCCCTCCATTTCTTCTCTTGACATGCTTCTTCATAATCCAATGGGCCTGCATCTGCAAATAAAGCAAATCAGCAAGATTGATTGTAGGGGTAGGCTGTATCCAGTTGTAAATGTCACTTAGACTTCTTGTTCTTCTATTAGCATAATCTGAAGATGATGAACTTTTAGGACTGTTATTAGGAGAATTGTGATGGATTTCATCAACATTTGAGAAGATCTTCTTAAAGAAGGATTCACATAATGGTTTATAGGTGTAGAAGGACTATCTTGAGCTGAGTTCTCATCATGATTATTCTGATTATTTTGTTGATCATGATCATTTTGTTGATCATGATTGCAATCAACTAAGATGCAACTTCCATTAGAGTCACTGGACAGCTTACTAACTGGAATCAAAGAATTAGTAGATCTGTTCCGCCCAAAATGGTAAATTGACCTCATTATTAGAAATCAAGTTATTGAATATTTGGAATAAATCTGAAATCAATAGGATTTCCCTAATCCTCCCTAACGTTCGTTCTCTTAATTGAATTTCAATTAAACTCGGCCCAAATTTCTGACATTATTATTACTGAAAGAGAACATCTCTGCTTGTAATTACTTTCTTGGTATGTGGATTATAAAGCTTGTATGCTTTGGTGTTGTAGTTGTATCCCACGAAAATTGCTCTTTCAGACTTCTCATCCAACTTACCCCTTTTTTGCTTTGGTGTGTGAGCATAAGCCACACAACCAAAGGTTCTTAGATGATTAACACTAGGCTTAAAACCATTCCCTACTTCCTGTGGTGACTTATTTGACAAACTTTTAGTAAAAGACCTGTTTATCAAATAAGGTGCACAAGCCACAACTTCTGCCCAAAAGACATCAAGAAGTTATTTAGACTTAATCATGCACCTGGCCATCTCTACTAATGTTATGTTTTTCCTTTCTGCCACCCCATTCTGTTGGGGTGTGTAGCTTGTGGTCAATTGATGGTGTATGCCATTTTTTTAGAAACTCCTCAAATTCATATCCTATATATTCTCCCCCTCTATCTGTTCTTAGGGTCTTGATCTTGCATTCACTTTGATTCTCAACCATGGCCTTGAAGATTACAATGTGGTTGAATGCTTCAGATTTTTCTTTGAGAAAATATATCCAGATTCTTCTACTGTAATCATCAATGAAAGTCAGGACGTACCTACTCCCACCAAATGAAGGTGTCCTCATTGGTCCACAGATGTCTGAATGGATAAGCTCTAGTTATTTAGATGCTCTCCAGTTAGAATCATGTGGAAATGCTGCTCTTGCATGCTTACCCAAGGCACATCCTTCACAAATATGATTAATAGAAGTGACTGCAGGTAGGCCTTTAACTAAGTCAATCTTGTGCATGTGAGCCAAAGTGTTTAAGTTCATATGCCCAAATCTGTTGTGCCAAAGTACTGAAGTGTCCTTAGTGCTTATGGCTAGGGAGAAGAATTCTTCATTTGTAAATTTAATGGGGAACATCTTGTTATCTGTCATAGCAACTTTTCCTATCAAAGTTCCCTTAGAATTAGAACTTCACAACTTTCTTCCTTAAAGATGATCTTATAGCCTTTTAGAACTAATTGTCCCACACTTAATAAATTGTGTTTAAGTCCAGGAACATAGAACACATTTGATATTTTCTTTTCTTTATCTCTAATCTTGACAGAAACTTCACCACTTCCACAGACATTTAACTTTTTATCATCACCTGTCCTTACATCCTTTTTTTTTGGAGTCCTGTAGATTCACAAACAAGTTTGTGTTCCCAGTCGTATGGTTGCTACAACCACTATCAAGATACCAAATATCATTAGATATGTTTTCTTGGATGCTTAACATCATGAACATGGAATCTTCACCATGCCCATCTTTCTTATGTAAGAAACTAGAAGTTTTGCTTTCTTCAGCAATTCTTTTCCTACAAAATTTAATCGTATGTCCTAACTTAACACAGTAAAAGCATTTAATTTGCTTAAAAGGTTTACCTCTGCCTTTTCCTTTGTAAGATGTTGAACTTTCTTCTCTGTTTGAGTCCATGTTCTTCTATCTATCATTCGAACCAGTCTCCCATGGTGTATGAGTCTGGAATGCATGCTCCAAAGTGGTTGTGTCAAATTGCCTCATTCTGAGTTCATGAGACTGCAAGGTTCCTAACAGAGTTTCAAGTGAGAGGCTTGATAAATCTTTGGATTCCTCTATTGCTACCACCACGTATTCAAATTTCCTTGTAAGACTCCTTAATATTTTCTCTACGACTCTCTTATCACTTATGCTTTCTCTGTTTAACCTCATCTGGTTGAGTAGCATGATAACTCTTGTATAAAATTCCTCCATAGATTCTGTTTCTTTCATTTTGAGGCTGTCAATCTCACATCTCAGAGTCTGCAATCTAACAGTTTTAACTTTCTCTTCCCCTTTATATGATTTGAAAAACATCTCCCACGCTTCTTTGGCTGTTTTAGATGCCGAGATTCTTTCGAAGATGTTCTCATCTTCTGCTTGATAGATAAGAAACAGTGCCTTTTTGTCTTTTTTTTTTCTGGATTCATTGAGGGCAGCAGTCTGTTGTGCAAATAGTGCAGTCGGATTTTCTGGTTCATCGACTCCACTTTCTATTATTGTCCATAAATATTGAGACTCGAACATTACTTTCATCTGTATACTCCAGTGAAAGTAATTTCTTTCATTAAGCCTTGGTAATTGTGGTTACTGAATGATTTGAGAACTTGAAGCCATGAGATCTTTGGCTCTGATACCATTTGATGTAGAATCAATAAACAATCAAACTTCACATAAACATCATCATCATATTATTATATGATGAACAAACAAACTATTACATGAGATTATGTCTTACACGTATACAATAAACAACACCCATATAAAGGAAATGAAAAGTGCGACGGTTAGGAAGAAACGACACATCAATTTTGAGAGCAGTTACTTTTGGAGGGAACCCAACTGCCAATAACGGTAACTAACGGTGTTTAACTTATTTCCAACAAGACGATATTTAAAATGTTTTTTTTACCTTTTTAGGAACAAATGTCATGGTTTTAGTATATAAAATAAAACACTTTTACTCTCACAAAACAAAATCTACCATGACAAACCTTATAAAAATATGATTGTACGTGAAGATTTCTAATTTTTACCAATTTTTTTAAACGCATAAACTAAGCAACGAATGTTGTTATATTTTTTCTTATAAGAAATGTTGATATTCTATAATAATTGTGGAGATAAAAAATTTATTTGTATCTGATTTGGTGGGAAAAAAATCAGATATTTTATGTTGAATCTTATTTCGTCTTTTAGTGAACAAATTTCATTACAAATACCAACTTCTTATTTCATTATTTTTCACACCTCCTCTTTCATTTCTATTATCATATATTCTAGTTTCACAACCCTTAACTCTTCAACACAATAAACCATCACAATCCTTAACCTTTAATCCATTAAACACAATCTACCATCACAACCCATCACCCTTAAACAAAAATATGAAATCACGTCAAAGTGATGATGTTTTTGTGTATCTTTGAAGTGACAGTTTATTCCAAGAGATAAATGGTGTCTTAGAGTACCTTCCGTTAAGCTCCCCCGTACATGTATTACATTTGCCTTCGCTAATAACGCATTCTGGTGTCGTCAAACGTGTCACGAAAAAGTTAAGTTTACGTGCTTCTTTCATTTTATTTTATAAAATGACTTCGTTACAAACATTATATCAATTAAGCGACGACGACGACGATGTGCTAATGTTCCATAACGCCATTCATCAAAGTTTACTAGAAATGTTGACGCTCTTTATGGTCGATGATGGTGGTTATGGTGGAAATCCATCAAGTGCAGTAATCCATCAAAGTTTACCGAGCGGTCCTTTTTCTCAAAGAGACTATTGTGGAAATCCAAGCACACTCTTTCCCGACGGTAGTGGTGCAAACCCATATGGTCCAAGCACTTTTTCCCCCGGTTATGGTACTAGTGGAAATCAAAGCACTTTCTTCCCAGTGGTGAAAATCCAATCACCTTCTTCCCTGGAGGTGTTGATGGAAATTCATATTTTGAACCAAAAACTATTGTTCAACCTGACAGTTATTTGGTTCAAGATTTGAACATGTCTCCGAGACAGCCTCCCAACCCATACTTGATCCAGTCTCCTAAACAGTTAAAACCTTGTGGGAGGTAGATATGGCTGAAAATGTTTCTGTTGCTGACGAAATTTTGAATATACCTGAAGACGATAACTCCGATGCTGAAGAAATCCAACCGATAAGGAATAGTTTTTGGAGTATACCCGACCCAATACCTTGTCCAGACCCTATTATCAAAAGTAGACAGGGAAACATTTCCTACCAGCCTACATCCCATGTCAAAGTTCTCCAAAACTTTGACTCGAAGGAAGCACTAAAGCTCGCATTGGGATTAAAATGCATTTATGAAATTTTTTAGATTAAGGTTAAGAAATCATCCAAACACCGATACGAGGCGGTGTGTCACTCTACTTCAGATTGTGATTGGCGTTTAATGGCTGTCTCCATCGATGGTATAAGTATATTTCAAGTACGAAAGCTCCACGATGAACACACATGTTCAAGGTCCCAAGTCCACCCAAACCACTGTAATGCGAATAAAGAGGTTTTGGATCATATATTGGCAGGGAGTTTTAAGGATTGTAGGAAAGTGTACGTGGAAAAAAAAATATGGAAGATGTGAACCAACGGTTCAATATTAGCATCTCCTACAACCAAGCATGGTGAGCAAAGATGTATGCCTTGCAACTGTTGAGGGGGACCCCTGAATCGTCATTTAACCTACTCCTGGGTTATTGTCACAATTTAAAGATAGCAAATCTGGGGACTATGACAGAGATCGATGTTGATGGACTTGGACGATTCGACATGTTGTTTGTCGCACTCGGTTGTTCGGTAATAATTTTTGTGATATTTTTGAATTATTGTCATAATTTATGAAGTTTATATTTTTAACCTCGTTCATCTGCAGATTCGATCGTTTCTAGGACACATGAGACCACTCCTTATAATGGACGATACCCATCTGAAAGGGCCAGACGTTGGCACCATGTTCTTAGCGGTCAGCATGGATGGAAACAATGTGATCGTACCCATTGCAATGGGAGTGGGGAAGGCAAAAAGTGGCCCATTATAGACATGGTTTTTAAATGAGCTGAGGCAATGTATCGGTGAAGTGCCCAATTTAACCTTTATAACCGATAGGGTGTAATATTCGGGTTAGATTTAATAATTTAAAACTTTATGTTTTTATGAATAATTTATGTAGATGTGTGTGGGTGTGGGTGTGGGTGATGTAGTTATGTTAGCCGACCTTTGAGGGACGACTTATGTTTATCTGAATATTTTATGTAGAAGTGTGTGGGTGTGGGTGACGTAATTATGTTAGCCGACCTTTGAGGGGCGGCCTATGTTTATCTGAATATTTTATGTAGAAGTGTGTGGGTGTGGGTGACGTAGTTATGTTAGCCGACCTTTGAGGGGCGGTCATACACTTACTATAAATAGCAAGTGTATGTGAAAGAAAAATAAGCTTAGCACACCTTTGAAACACTTTCTATATTAGGAAAGACTCCTTGGTGAATCCTACGGATTGGCAGAAAAAGAAGAAGAGAATTCAAAGCTAGGATATCTGATTTCTAAGGTGAGTGTATTAAAGCTTTGAGTATAAATTGTTTACATACAATTTAATAGTATTTGGAACTGGTCATTATGAATATAATATGTATGTGGATTATCTGTATACGGACAATAAACCATTCAAGTGTTGTCCGGACTTGATTATAAGTCTGGTTAGTTAAACCAGAGGCTCTGGTCGTGAGACCAGAGGGGCTCTGGTAGAGAGACCAGAGGGGCTCTGGTCGAGTATGTTGAAATATATTACAAGTCTGGTTAGTTAAACCAGAGGCTCTGGTTGTGAAACCAGAAGCTCTGGAAGAGAGACCAGAGGGGCTCTGGAAGAGAGACCAGAGGGGCTCTGGTCGAGTATGTTGAAATATATTCTAAGTATGGTTTGGAACTAGAGGCTCTGGATGTTGAAATATATTCTATGTCTGATTAGTTCAACCAGCGGCTCTGGTCGTGAAGACCAGAAGCTCTGGAAGAGAGACCAGAGGGGCTCTGGTCCAGTATGTTGAAATATATTACAAGTCTGGTTAGTTAAACCAGAGGCTCTGGTTGTGAAACCAGAAGCTCTGGAAGAGAGACCAGAGGGGCTCTGGTCGAGTATGTTGAAATATATTCTAAGTATGGTTTGGAACTAGAGGCTCTGGATGTTGAAATATATTCTATGTCTGATTAGTTCAACCAGCGGCTCTGGTCGTGAAGACCAGAAGCTCTGGAAGAGAGACCAGAGGGGCTTTGGTACTGATTGTCGAATTATATTCTAAGTCTGGTTGGTTCAACCAGAGGCTCTAGTTGTGAAGACTAGAAGCTCTGGAAGAGAGACCAGAGGGGCTCTGGTCCGGAATGTTGAAATATTTTCTAAGTGTGGTTTAGAACCAGAGGCTCTGGTCGTGAAGACCAGCAGCTCTGGAAGAGAGACTAGAGGGGCTCTGGTCCTGGTTGTCAAAATATTTTCTGAGTATTGTTTGAAACCAGAGGCCCGATGGACCGAAGCAGTGTGTTTGTAATGGCGGTGTAACCGCGAGA
>NW_020201888.1:0-7422 GCF_001531365.2 Cynara cardunculus var. scolymus
CAAGTGTAGTTCTTAGTGAACTAGCCGGAACGACCGGAGTGATGTCATTTGACATTTCACGAAGACAGGTCGGAAGTCCTACCAATGCTAACATTACGCCAACATTGAATGTAGGCACAGCAGTTTACTCAACTGTTGTTTCAACTGGTAATCTAAGTGATCCAGGTGTGATTTTACCCGACTTTGTGTCACGGGAATATTTGGACGGCGCCCTAAAGGCTGTTCAAGAGAACTTTGATGCACAAATTGCTAGTTTAAAGAGATTGCTTAAAAGGAAAGAGCAAGTTGTTGAAGATCCACCTTCTGTGCCATCACCACCACCCGTACCACAACCATCAGTATCGCAACTATCGGTAGACGAGCTTGAATCGTTACTCTACGCTAAATTGATGGCTGCTCAAAGCGAAGATGCCGAAGATGCAGACTTGGTCGGCCTTCTTCGTCAACAAATTGACTCTAACCCAGTAATTCGAGCCTCAGAGTTTTTGACTTTTCAGGATGTGRTDAGTGCTAAWTTCYCTAAAGTTAGTCACTTGATTACATCTAATACCCTTGATTTGAAACGTTCAATAGATGCTCTTGCCGAAAGAGTGTCTATACTTGAAGAAACTTGCAAGTCTCAAGCTGAATCTCATAAACGAAAACATGACGATCAGGATGATCCTGATAGTCATGAGGGGGAGAGGAAGAAGCAGAGATTGGCTGAGACATCTGCACAAGGAGCAAGAGCGGGTGAAGAGTCAATTCCTCAAGATGTAAACGTTGAATGTTCTGCCCCGGAGACTGTACGGGAAAGAATAAATGAGTATATCATGGTTGAAGAGGAAGAAGTGGGGACAAGTCCAATGATCGAGCCAATGGTTGAAAAGCTGGCGGTTTCCACAGTAGAAACAAGGTTGCTTATGGACTTGTCTGCCAACGTGGGATTCAACAGTGCATTCTCTACTATTCTAGGTGGAGAGCAGGATTTTGGTGAAGATGTGGATAACATTGATGAGTCAGCTAGATTGTACTTTGATTTTGAAGATGATGTAGAAGAAGAAGATTCAGCTTTTCCCATTCAAGGTGATCCGCAGTCTATTCCAGAATCATCAACTGCTGTTCTACCTGATGCACCTAAAATCAATGTTTCAAAATAGACTGTTGATCCTACAGAAATATTTACAAAGAATTATGTTCCATTCCACATCAGAGCTAATTTCTTTGGATATGATCGTGAACGAATTTGAGAGCCATATTTGGAAGATATCTACTTTGGGATATTCATTCGCCATAGAAAACTGATTTGTGGTGATAGAGTTCTTGGTATCCACAAGAAGCCTAAAGAATACAAAATTGAATATCGTCATCTGTTGAAAGCCAAATGTCAGCCCATCAGCCAAGTTCGTACAAAGCACAGAATTGTCACGATTAAACAAATTGATGCTCAGAGACTACGCAAAATCTGGTATCCTGTTTTTACCGTTACAAGGCGGGATGGCCAGATCTGGAGGTTTAGTGAAGCTGATTTCTCAAACTTATACTTGGACGATCTCGAGTATATGTACTTTGAACTCAAGAACATGCAAATTAGAAAGGAAGGAGAACTGATAGCTCTGGAGGCAATTAAAAGATTTATTCGAAATCATGTCAAGCTGTCAATGATCATCGATGTTCAAATGGGTCTTGAAGACAGTCAGAAGATWATTAACCTCAAAAGACCAAATCAGGAGCTTGAAGACATTGATGGATATCCAGTCTATATGGTTCTTGAAAGCCCAAAGTTCGGAGTCATTTACTTTGCTCAACTTCAGGTTAAAAAGTTCATGAGATTCAGYGAGCTAAACAAGTACTCTGATGGTACGATMAAGCTGGTAAAGAGGGCGTTGGAATCAAAGAGAGTCAGTGATGAAAAGGCTGTGGAATCAGAACGTATGAATCCCAAAGAAAGATACTTGCTYGTTAATGCTATTAATTTGCTCGAGGAGAAGTTACAATATAGAAATGCTCTGAGACGGTTGGAGAAGATACTTGGACTGCACAAAACGAAATTCACAAGAGTCCAAACTTGAATCCAAAGGGGGAGAATGTTGGGTTCAAGATTAGAGCTTAAAAGTTGTATTCAAGTTTCTCCTTAGAATAGTTTTATTTGTAATATTTTAGTCTTTACTTTCCTAGTATAAATAGGAATTTCCTTGTAATGGTAATTAGAGCTTTTGTCATTAACACTGAAATCAAGATTTGRCTGATGTAATTCTCTCTCTCTCTCCTAATCATTACTTACATCATTCTTAGTGTTCATATCAATCTATGAAGATCATATCAAGATTTGTATGAAATCTGGACTCCACAAAAGCTTTGCTTGAAATGTGGAAAAGATCTGGTATTATGTTCTTATTTATTCATATATTTGTTATATATATGAAATGTTGTTTTTCATAAATATTTTGGTGATTTTCACCCTGCAATAACATAAATAGGGCATCTCACTAGACCTTTCGGTCTAACACTCGTTTTGTGATTTTAACTATGTGTTGCAGGAAGTATGGATGGTAAGGGAAAGGGGAAAATGTGATATTTTCTTATATGCATTTCTACTTGAAGATCTGTTTTGATGTACAGTTTTGATCAATTAGTACAGGTAATGTATTTGAATTTTTAGACCTTGTATTTGGTCATAATAGATTCTTGTACTAAGGGACCTGAATGGAATGATATCATGTATTTCTTTTGTATGAAATATGTGTTACATGCAATGTATGGCTTGGGGTGTTACACCGTATCCTCCATTGTGGGTACTCTTCTCTTTGAAGAGTTGGAGGTTTGGTGAGGGAACCAACACTATAGGCGGAATTCCAATTGGCCATTAAGACTTTTTAGAGGAGAGAAAATTTACGTTTTTAGAGATGATATTTTGTGAAAAGCGTGAATTGAGAGATTTTTGATGATCGTTTGATTGGAAAAACAATCAATTGGCTCTGATACCAATTGTTGATCCCAGATCTCTCARTAACACTAATAATTAAGTTAAGAATAACCAAATTATAGTGTTTGAATGAATAAAATGATGAACTCTCAAGAACAATGTATGAACATTCAAAGGATAAACTTGAGTGTCAAATGTTTCACTTCATTTCAATCATATGAAAAACATAAAGTGTCTCAGATTACAATAGGCCTAACCACCTATTTATACTAGAAAGCGAATAAGAAAATAACTATCTAGTGAGACTATTTAGCTAATCTTCTACTAACAGATAAAACTTATCTAAAAGAAGGATAAACATTAAAGTAAGATAAACTTTGTAGACCCCAACTGTTGATTAGTCATCTCCAGCTGTTTTTCATGGGATATGAGTTCAACCTTATCTTCATATCTTCATTGCTTGCCTCGGGTTGAACTGGTGAAGGAAACTCCAAGTGTTAGTACCAGAGGGGTTATGAAGATGCACTTTCCATCGCATCTCTGGTCAGTTCATCGACCCTCTGTTGTTCTTCAGACTTAGTCATTTTGACTTAAAGTCTTCCATCATCCTTCTGGTTCTTCATCCTTTGTTTGTCTTCATTACTTCATGCATAATACTTATGGGGTCTAACAACTTTTAACATTAACTACTTGAGAAATTGGCTCCCTTTCAACACTTTGTGCACGAGCAGAGGACTCATCCAGCCTCTGTCTCTTTCTCTCCCCCTCATGATGATCAGGATTGTCCAGATCATCATGTCTTCTTTTCAGTGAGGTGGCTTGAGCTCGGCACGTCTCTTAGGATAGATACTTTTTCGGATAGGGCATCAATTGAACTTTTCAGGGCTTGAGTGTTTGATGTAATTAACTCAGTAACTTTTGAGAAGTTAGAAGCAACGACATCTTGAAAGGCCAAAAACTCTGAGGCTCTAACTGTGGGGTCATTATCAACAAGCTGTCAGAAGAGCCCAACCAGGTCTGCATCAGCCGCATCAGGATTTTGAGTTGATATCAGCTTTGCGTACAACAGAGATTTAAGTTCATCCACCATTTGCTCTTGTACCCTCGGAGGCTCGGGCACAGGCGGTGGTGACGGCACAGACAATTGTCTTCTACTACTGGCTCCTTCCCTTTCATTATCCTTTTAGGACTAGAAAACTGTGCTTCCATATGATCTTGAACAGCCTTTAGGGCGCCGTCCAGATATTCCCTTGACACGAAGTCAGGTAAGATCACTCTTAGATCACTTAGATTGCCAGTTGAGACAACCGTTGAATAAACTATTGTGCCTACGTTCAGTGTTGGCATGATGGTAGCACTGGTAAGACTTCCAACCGGTCCTTGTGGTAGGTCAAAAGACACCACCTTGGTCGTTCTGGCGGGTTCACTAAGAATCGCAATAGGAGCAACAGATGCTCTTGATGTTCTTGACTCTTGTGTACCTATGTGTATGGGCTTTATACTCGAGGTGCACAGAATCGAAGTCGTAGGTTGGGGCAGTGGCCTATTGTTTTCAATATCTACATTCTCCGAGTGAGAAGTAGATAGAGTATGTGATAAATCCCCGTGAAGAATTGAAACAACAGGTTGTTGAGAACCAGTTGAGTGGCCGGGATGGGTGTGCAAATGCATAGCTGGGCTAGCTATGTCTTCTTCAATACCAACATTCAACGAATGAATGTCAATAGTAGATGTGGGTGCCTGGCTATCTGTTTTGGCTGGGATAGGAGATTGTTCTTCATTTTGTGCTCCACTCTCACACTCACCATCTTTTTCTCCGTCCCTTACACTCAACCTCTCAATATTTTCTACTTGAGCTCCCTCATCACCTTCTACTAGAACATCCTCCAGCATACAATCAAAATCATCATAAGTTCAACCAAATTTATCAACATTGAACGATAAAGAATGTAGGCTTGGCCAAGTCTGTGTAGCTTCTATTTCTGGAAAGATATCTTCAATGTTCTCAATCACTGCTCCAATTTGAATATTCTGAGAAAGCATCGGTTGAGCAAAATCGTCAGCACCATCATCATTATTATCATTGTCATCATCATCATGATCATCACCCTAAGCTGCCTCATTATCGGAAATAGTATCTTCCGAACTTGAAGAAGTTGTGGAAGTACTTTCTGTTGAAGTACTGTGCTAATCAGAGGCTCCCCGCTCCTCATTACCCCACTCATTTTCATTTTCACTCTGCTCACTACCCAGTTCAGGTAACCCTTGTTCCTGAACGCTCTCAGCTAAAGCTATACCCTCTCCCTCAACTAAGGCATGGGTTGATTCTGGGGTAAGTTCAACCGGTTCTGGTTGAACTATAGGATCTATCACTCTCCTATAGTCTATTACACACTAAGTCCTCTGATCAGCGAAGGTAAAAAGCTCGGGTGGGATTTCCATAATGGAATCAAGATCTTCAACTTCGGTGTGTTGCCGAATACGCGTCATGACGAACAAAAGCCCAACTTCACTATTTGCCCTGGCCGGGATGTCATCGTTCGCGTTCATCATGGCTTTAATAATAAGTTGCAAGAATCATTGAAATGGCACAAACTTCCTTGCTTTTGACGGAAACCGTTTGGCATTGACGAGCTCGACGAATTCATTCCATATAATCAGCGCGTAGTCGTATTTGCACGTGAATACAACTCCATGGAAGAATTTGAGAAACGAACTGCTGCAGGTATCGATTCCAGCAGTCTTTGACGTTAGGCATCGGTTGAGAATTGAAAAAAGAAGATGCCATATCGACGGAAGGAATCGGCGTTTGAATTGCGACGGATTAGTCAACTCTTACGAGTATCCTAATCATTTGATATCACGGCAGAGTTCGTCGTCGGTGACTAATGGTTCAAAACCTGTCGAGCCCGGTCCCGGTAGACGTATTTTTCGGAGTCGTTTTAGAGTCAAACGACTTACGTATTCGTCTATGCTTCCTTCAAAATAATAGGTGTCACCGTCTTTGGCAAGGGTTAGTGTATTCCAAAACTGTTGTAAGTAAATCATCGGTACAGAAGAATTTGCAGAAAGGACATAGGAAAAGGGATGTCCACGAAGAATTTCGGGTATTATTTGGTATTCGGAGGGCATTTCGAAATTGAAGGAATGGTTATTAGGTTTGATTTCGAGAAAGTGGCTTTGTGGTAAAAGAGAATCTTCTGGGATGGGATTGTTTATGGGCTGGTTCGGGTTATTAATGTTATCAGATCTGACGAAGAAATATGAGATTCCTCGTCAAACTGATTATGTTGGTCAACCATTTGTACTTGTAAAAATTCCAGAAAGTTAGATCCTGATATAAAAAACAAAGCTAATATCCAGAAATCAAAACAAAAAAATTTCTAAAAGAAATTTGAAAAACTTAAAAAAAAATTGAAGTATAAAAAAAATAATACTAAAAAAAATTTAAAAAAAATTTCACTAAAAAAAAATCAAACTAAAAAAATTATTCTAAAAAAAATACCTAAAAAATAATATTAAGACTAAAAAGAAATCTTAAAAAAATACTAAAGAAAGAAAAAAATGTTACCCGGATTAGATATCCGGTCAAAACAAAAAAAAAACCACAAAAAAATTTAAGACTCAAACCCCTAAACCGATCAAAATCAACCGGATTGTGGTTGATCGGAGTAAACTCCGGTCACCTTCTCTGGTGAAAATCCGATCAAAACACAAACTCTAAATCGACTAAAATAAAACTAAACTAAATCGGGCAACACTAAAACTTCTATTCTAAAAACCGATTAAGAACATATGAACTATTTTATTAGAATCGATTTAGGTGATTTAATCAAATTGAAGTCCCTTTTAGTCCAAAATCGATATTTTACAGATTTGGTTCATTTTAAGTTTCGATTGAATTAACAGTCCAAGAAATGTAACAGTCCAAGAATCCAAATATGATAAGGTAGAAACCTTTGATGAAGAATAAGATGAAAACAGAGATCGATTGGAGTGTGTATGAACTTGAGCGATTTATGCGATAAGGTTATTAACCGGAGACGACGATGAATAGTAGTAGGCGATGAATGTCAAAGTAAAAATTGAAAGGTAAAAATTGATCGAGTATTTATAGTAAAAGATAAAAACCCTTCAAATTCTAAATCGCTCAAAACTCATCCGGATTAGGATAAATCGGACAAGAGGTGTCTGATTTAGAATATATGAAAACGACTAAGAGTTAATCCAGACGATAAATCGCTTAGGGCACAAGCGATTTAGATGAACATCGCTCAAGAGTCATCCGATTACAAAGAATATCGCTCAAGAGTCATCCGATTTACAAAGAATATCGCTCAAAGGATAAGCGATATAAGACTTAAATCGCTCAAGGAACAAGTGATTTAGACACTTAAAACGCACAAACAAATCAAGCGATTTAGAAATCCGATAAATAGCATCAAGCAATTTAGAAAATCGCACAACTCCTTAGAAAACATATTTAATCTTATCCGGATAAGAGTTTATCGAATAGC
>NW_020201888.1:7751-11560 GCF_001531365.2 Cynara cardunculus var. scolymus
AATTTAAAATCACATAAAAAAAATGAAATATTGATTTGTATTAAAAAAATACAGATATTTTGACCAAATGAATTTGAATTAAATACAGTTCAAGAAATTGAACTGTTTTTAATTAAAATTCAAATTTTCAAATTCAGCATGCCTAACTTAGATACTATAAAGCTGAAACATTATCTAAAACTTTCGTAAATAAATCGGCTAACTGAAATTATGTATTTACAAAATACAACTCAATGGTTCTTTTTCTACATGATCTTTAATAAAATGATACCGGATATCTATATGTTTGGTCTTAGTGTGTTGAACAGGATTACAAGATATGACAATGGCACTCTTGGAATCACAATAAATGGGAATTTTATTAAAATAAAACCCATAGTCTCTAAGCTGTCTCTACATCCACAATACTTGAGAACAACAGCTAGCAGCAGCTACGTATTCTGCTTCAGCCGTAGAGATGGATACGCAATTTTGTTTCTTTGAAGCCCAATTGACTAATTTATCTCCCAGAAATTGTAGATGTCCCGAAGTACTTTTCCTATCCAACATACAGCCTGCATAATCTGCATCTGAGTATGCTGTTAGTTCAAAGCTAGTACCCTTGGGATACCAGAGTCCAAGATTAGCAGTCCCTTTCAGATAACGAAAAATGCGTTTAACGACACTTAAATGGGACTCCTTTGAATTAGCCTGATATCTGGCACAAAGATGCGTTGAAAACATAMTATCCGGTCTACAAGACGTTAAATACATTAAAGAACCAATCATGCCTCTGTATGTTTTCTGATCTACAGCTTTTCCAGATGGATCAACATGCATTTTTGTTCCATGAGCCATAGGTGTTTTGCTAGATGAACAGTTTTCCAAATTAAATTTCTTCAGGATATCCAAAATATATTTTGTTTGACAGATAAAAATTCCTGAAGATAATTGTTTTACTTGAAGACCTAAAAAGAAGTTCATCTCACCCATCATACTCATTTTAAAACGCGAAACCATTAAGGTAGAAATTTTTTTGCAGTATTTTGGGTTCGTAGATCCAAATATTATGTTCTCTACATAAATTTGTATTAAAATAATATCTGACTTCTCCTTTTTAATAAAGTGGGTCGTGTCAATATTACCTTTCGAGAAATCTGATCTTACCAGAAATTCTGATAAAATGTCATATCAGGCTCTCGGTGATTGTTTAAGACCGTAAAGGGCTCTGTCGAGGATGTATACGTGATCCGGCTTTAACTGATCCACAAAACCCTCCGGTTGAGCAACGTAAACTTCTTCCTTGAGAAGACCATAAAGGAATGTCGTCTTTACGTCCATCTGATACACAGTAAAGTTCTTGTGTGTAGCGTACACCAGAAACATCCTTATAGCTTCAATCTGTGCTACCGGGGCAAAGGTTTCATCGTAGCCAACACCTTCTTGCTGATTGTATCCTTTAGCAACGAGCCAGGCCTTATTTTTGACAACAACGCCATTTTCTTTTTTTTTTGTTTTTGAAAACCCACTTTGTACCGATAATCGTCTTATTGTTGGGATGGGGTACCAATCTCTAGACTTTTAGTGCTTCAAACTGGTTCAGCTTCTCTTGCATCGCGAGTATCCAATCCGGATCTACTAAGGCTTCATACACCTTAGTTGGTTCAATGTTACTTAGGAAAGTGGAATATAGACACTCATTAGCTGTAGCAGACCGAGTACGAATAAGTACTGATGGATCACCAATAATTTGATGTATTGGATGATTCCTGGTCCACTTTTTGCTATAAGGTAGGGGAATATAGGATCTTTGATCTGAGTTTTGATCAGTGTAAGCATTTAGGGAGTTACTTGGAACAGGTTCAGGTGAAGGCTCAATATTTGGAACTGAGGTAGGCTGAATATCTGACTGAGGTAAGGTATTTTCATCTTCAACAACCGACAACTCTGGCACGTTAGTAATTACACCCTCTTCAAACTAAATTGGAGTTGGAGTTTCCATTTGAATTTCTTCATCTACTTCTTCTGTTTCTTCTTCAGTTTATGTTACTGAAATATCAGCAGATGGACCAGATAACTGTTGTTCAGTTTGTATATTTGTGGACAAATCATTAGACAGATTAGATTTATTTTCGAAATATTCATCGTAAATTTTTTCAAACAGTGAATTTGAAGATTCAAGTTTATCTACTTTCCGCGTGCTATTAATTATCAGCCCGGGTCCTGAACCGTGTTGTTCAAAAGCCACATCAATAACTTCATCAAATGACACGTTGATGCACTCATTGATGATTTTTGTCCTTTTGTTGTAGACCCTATATGCAGCAGACGTTTTTGAATAGCCTACAAAGACAACTTCATCAGCCTTTGCAGCGAACTTCCCTCTGTCCTCTTTGTCATTTAAGATAAAACACCTGCAACCAAATACTCGAAAGAATTTGATATTAGGTATTCTTTTATTTATTATTTCGTAAGGAGTTTTACCAAACCTTTTGTGAACGAGAGATCGTTCTGGGTAAAACATGCAGTCGCCACTGCTTCAACCCATAAGAATAATCGAAGTTTAGAACATGTTTGGAGTGTATGTGCCGCTTCCAGCAATGTTCGATTTTTACGCTCAACGACAACATTCTATTGCGGTGTCCGGGAAACTAAGAATGTATGTGTGATACCGATGGATTCTAGAAATGAACCGAGAGTATTGTTCTTGAATTCAGTTCCATTATCAGTTCTGATTTTCTGAACTCGCAGTTGTAGATTATTTTGAACTGTCTTCAAGAAAGAAATCATTGTCTCAGCAGATTCATCCTTTGACCTCTGAAAATGAACCTATGTATATCTTGAGTAGTCGCCGACAATGACTAGCACTTACTTCTTTTTGTTTATGCTTTGTACTCGCATAGGACCATAGAGATCCATATGGAGTAGATGCAGAGGACGTTCGGTATTGAACTCTATCTTCGGCTTATGTGAAGCTTTCTTCAGTTTACTCATTTCACATGCACTGCACACATGGTCTTTATGAAACTTTAAGTACGGGATGCCTTTAACCAAGTTGTCACAAACCAACTTGTTCATATATTTAAAGTTGAGGTGAGAAAGACGTCGATGCCACAGCAGATTCTGCTTCAAGGATGACTTGGATATGAAGCAGACTTCAATATCTACTTGTGTGTTGGATAGGTCAATTATGTAGAGGTTTGATGTTCTGACTCCAGCTAGAAGCACCTTACCATCAGTAGTACGGATGCTGCACTAGTTAGCTTTAAAACAAACTTCTAAATTTTTATCACAAAGCTGACCTATACTTAAAAGATTATGTCCAAGTCCTTCGACATACGACACTTTCTTTATCATTAAATTCCCAGATATTACATCACCGTATCCAAGGATAGGCGTGTATTGATCGTTTCCGAATCTTACCGTGCCTCCAAATGATTCAACAAAGTTAGATAATAATCTTTTCTACTAGTCATGTGCTTAGAACATCCTGAGTGTAAGAACCACACATGCCGGTTAACCTGCAAAAGTGAATCAATTGTGTTTTGGTACCCATTTTAGATTGGGTCCTTTGAGATCAGATATTGTTGGTGGTATACTATATGTACCAAACCAACGATCTTTAAAATGAATTTTCTTAGATAAAGCAGATAAAGCAGAATGCATGATATGATAAGGCTTATAAGAAGTAAAAGACAAAAGCAACTCATTCTATCTACACGGAGAACAATTATGTTTACTATTTCTGATATCAAACAATTCATCTACTGAATATCTTTGTACAAAATTATTCAATGTCGAATTATTTAATACAGAATCAGCAAAATTAT
>NW_020201888.1:13540-18620 GCF_001531365.2 Cynara cardunculus var. scolymus
ACTCTTCTTCTCTGATACAAAGGCCAAAGGATCAGCAACTTCCTTTTCCTTTTTCTTCTTTGAATCTCGGACCTCTAAAACTTCTTCCTTGTTCTATTTTAGAGTTTCATAAACCTCGTGTATATCAATATTAGATAAGGATTTATTGAATCTGATATGATTAGCATAAGGTTTCCATGCTGGTTGTAAGTTGCTAAGGAATTTAACATTTATCTCTATGATAGTTTTAGAGATTCCATTCTTGGTCAGCTCATTCAGCAATCTTGTAAGCCTGTCATATACATCGCCAATGCTCTCTCCTTCTTTAGCCTTAAACTCTTCATACGTAGAAATAAAGTTAGTGATTTTTAACTGAGTTCCAACCTTGGAAACCATCATCATTTTCTCTATATGCACCTACATGTTGTGACCAGAAGATTTGTGACTGTCAATGCTTGTGTAAATGTCATTGGTCAGTGCTTGCATCATATATGACTTGCACAACACATCAGCATGTGCTCTCTCCTTTTCTTCAGCAGTGTATCTGGACTTCTCTTTAATTACTCTTTGAGCAGGTCTGCCTTCATCAGAGATGACAGGTGTTTCTCTCCAAAAAACTGCAGGTCCTTCCATCAGAGATTTCATGATCAGTTCACTTTCTTTCATTTTTTCGATAAAGTTCAAGATTCTGTCTCTCCACTGGTTGTAATCTCCTCTAAACACTACTGGTGGCTTGGTATCAGTACCAATAGCCATTGCTTCTCTTGAACTCATTATATCAGATTTATATGAAATCGGATCTTCTGCAGTTCAAAACTTGATTTAAAGGGCTAGGATTCAAAATTATTTCAATTAAATCGCACACAAGGATTTGCACTCGTTCAAGACTTAGAAAATTAAGCATAAAGACTTATCCGGATTAGAAATCCGGACAAGCTTATCCGGATTAGATATCCGGACAAAAAGATAGTCAAAAAAATTCTAAACAACTCAGATTATCCGGATTAGATATTCGGACAACAAAGACAACTAAGATCGCATAGTTCACAATAAATCCGGATGAGAAATCCGGTAATTTCAAACACTTAGTCAAATTTGCGCAATTAACAAAATTGAATACGGACGTAAAAAGTCAACAAGTCAAGTCAAACAAGTCGACAAGTCAATATACGATCAAATCCGCTCAATTACAAAGTCAAACTATTCAATCCGCTCAAAAAGTCAAAGATTTCAATCCGCTCAACGTCAAACAATTTTAAATCGCTTAACAGTGAAAGTCAAAATCTGTTCAAATAGTCAAAATCAACAATCCGCTTACCAAGTAAAAAACAAAGTTCGATCAAAATTTAAATCGCACAAAACACTTTGAGACCTATATTAAATCGCACAATATACAAGATTAAATCGCACAATTAACAAACTAAATCGCACAATTAAATCGCTCAGGTTACAATCGGATTAACACTATATCGCTCAAGTATTACCCGATTTAACCTAAATCGCACAATCAATATTCACAAAAACACAAGTCTTAAATCGTACACGCACTAAGCGATTTACACTAAATCGATCAAGAGTTATACGGATTAATATTCAAACACAAACACAATTTTAACACCTTTTTACCAAAAATTTGGATCAAAACATGCAAAATTATGAGTTTTTGAAGAACAAAAACTTTTTCGTAAACTCAAAATTTGATCAAAATCGGTTCAAAACTTCATTAAAATCCAAAATGATGTGAATCAAAGATGTTCAAATAGTAATTGCGAATCTAGTAGTGCAAATTTTAACAATTAACACTAAGAATTGATGAATTTAGAGCCAAAAATGTGCAATTCGGTCAAGAAAGCTTAAGAATAGGCGATGAACTTATGAAGAACAGTCGATTTAAATCCACTAAATCTGGGCAAAATTCCTTGAAAAATTTGTAAATCCTCTATCAAATTGCAACCTTGCTCTGATACCAATTGATGTTCCCAAAATCATACAAATCAGATTATCATCCAAGAACACAATCAAGATTGAGTAGAGAGATATTTTCACCAATATTGAAATTGTATTTCTTGAGAGAAAAGTGCAAGAGATTAACAGCACTAATCTGAAATTATGAACTAAACTAATTACAATTAGTAAACTAAAGACTATTTATACTACGAAAATAGTAAAGGCTAACTTTTACAAAACAATTACAATGGGAGAACTTGAATACAACATTTAAGCACATCCTTGAACCCAACAACCCATCATGCTCATTTTAAAACGAGAAACCATTAAGGCAGAAAAGTTTTTGCAGTATTTTGGGTTCGTAGATCCAAATATTATATCATCTACATAAATTTGTATCAAAATAATATACGACTTCTCCTTTTTAATAAAGAGGGTTGTGTCAATATTACCTTTTGAGAAACCTGATTTTACCAGAAATTCTGATAAAATGTCATACCAGGCTCTCGGTGCTTGTTTAAGACCATATAAGGCTCTTTCGAGGATGTATACGTGATCCGACTTTGACTGATCCACAAAACCCTCCGGTTGAGCATCTTAGACTTCTTCCTTGAGAAGACCATAATGAAATGTTGTCTTGACGTCCATCTGGTACACAGTGAAGTTCTTGTGTGCAGCGTACGGCAAAAACATTCTTATAGCTTCGATCTGTGCTACCGGGGCAAAGGTTTCATCGTAGTTAACACCTTCTTGCTGATTGTATCCTTTTACGATGAGCCGGGCCTTATTTCTGACAACGACGCCATCTTCGTCCTTTTTATTTTTGAAAACCCACTTTGTACCGATAATCGTTTTATTGTTGGGACGCGGTACCAATATCCAGACTTTTAGTCCTTCAAACTGGTTCAGCTCCTCGTGCATTGCAAGTTTCCAGTCCGGATCTGCTAAGGCTTCAGACACCTTAGTTGGTTCAATATTACTCATAAACATGGAATATAGACACTCACTAGCAGTAGCAGATCGAGTACGAATAGATGCTGATGGATCACCAATAATTTGATGTATTGGATGATTCATGGTCCACTTTTTGCTATGAGGTAGGGGAATATAAGAACTTTGGTTTGAATTAAGTGTAAGTATTTGGGGAGATAGTTGGAAGAGGTTCTGGTGAAGGTTCAATGTTTGAAACTGGACTAGGCTGAATATCTGACTGAGGTAAGGTATTTTCATCTTGCACTACCGACACCTCTAGCACATCAGAATTTACACCCTCGTCACTCTGAACTGGACCGTCAAGAGTTTCCATTTGAATGTCTTCATCTACTTCCTCTTTTCTTCTTCAGTTTCAGTTATTGGAACATCAGGAGATGAACCAGATAACTGTTGTTCAATTTGAGTATTCCTGGACAAATCATTGGACTGATTAGATTTATTTTTGAAATATTCATCGTAAAAGTTTTCAAACAATGAATCTAAATCAGAATTATCAGAATTTGAAGATTCAGTTTTATCTGCTTTTCGCAAAGTATTAATTATCAGCCCGAGTCCTGAACCGTGTTGTTCAGAAGCCACTTCAATAACCTCATCAAATGAAACATTGATGCTCTCATTAGTGATTTTCATTCTTTTATTATAGACTATGTATGCAGCAGATGTTTTTTAATAGCCTACGAAGACAGCTTCATCAGCCTTTGCAGCGAACTTCCCTCTGTCCTCTTTGTCAGTTAAGATAAAACACCAGCAATCAAATACTCGAAAGAATTTGATATTAGGTATTCTTTTATTTATTATCTCGTAAGGAGTTTTACCAAACCTTTTGTGAACGAGAGATCGGTTCTGGGTAAAACATGCAGTTGCCACTGCTTTAGCCCATAAGAATAATGGAAGTTTAGAACACGTTAGGAATATACGCGCCGCTTCCACCAACGTTCAATTTTTACACTCAACACAGCATTCTGTTGTGGTGTCCGGGCAACTAAGAATGTATGTGTGATACCGATGGATTCTAGAAATGAATCGAGAATATTATTCTTGAATTCAGTTCCATTATCAGTTCTGATTTTCTGAACTTGCAGTTGTAGATTATTTTGAATTGTCTTCAAGAAAGAAATGATTGTCTCAACAGATTCATCCTTTGACCTCAGAAAATGAACCTATGTATATCTTGAGTAGTCGTCGACAATGACTAGCATATACTTCTTTCCGTTTATGCTTTGTACTCGCATAGGACCATAGAGATCCATATGGAGTAGATGCAGAGGACGTTCGGTATTGAACTTTGTCTTTGGCTTATGTGAAGCTTTCTTCAGCTTACTCATTTCACATGCACTGCACACATGGTCTTTAGGAAACTTTAAGTCCAGGATGCCTTTAACCAAGTTGTCACAAACGAACTTGTTTAGATATTTAAAGTTGAGGTGAGAAAGATGTCGATGCCACAAATTTTTTTGCTTTAAGGATGCCTTGGATATCAAGCAAACGTCAATATCGACTTGTGTGTTGGATAGGTCGATTATGTAGAGGTTTGATATTCTGATTCCAACTATTAGCTCCTTACCATCAGTAGTACGGATGCTGCACTGGTTAGCATTAAAACAAACTTCTAAATTTTTATCACAAAACTAACCTATACTGAAAAGATTATGTCCAAGTCCTTCAACATACGACACTTTCTTTATCATTAAATTCCCAGAAATTATGTCACCGTATCCAAGGATAGGCGCGTATTGATCATTTCTGAATCTTACCGTACCTCCAAATGATTCAACAAAGTTAGATAAAAGATCTTTTTTACTAGTCATGTGCTTAGAATATCCTGAGTCTAAGAACCACACATGCCAGTTAACCTGCAAAAATGGATCAATTGGGTTTTGGTACCCACTTTAGAATGGGTCCTTTGAGATCAGATCTTGTTGGTTGTATACTATATGTACCAACCAACGTTCTTTTAAATTCATTTTCTGAGATAAAGCAAATAAAGCAGAATGCATGATATGATAAGATTTAAAAGGAGTAAAAGACATAAGCAACTCATTCAATCTACACGAAGAACAATTATTTTTACTATTTCTGATATCAAACAATTCATCTACTGAATATCTTTGTACAAAATTATTCAATGTCGAATTATTTAATACAGAATCAGCAAAATTAT
>NW_020201888.1:20545-32444 GCF_001531365.2 Cynara cardunculus var. scolymus
CAACTTCCTTTTCCTTTTTCTTCTTTGAATCTCGGACCTCTAAAACTTCTTCCTTGTTCTGTTTTAGAGTTTCATAAACCTCGTGTATATCAATATTAGATAAGGATTTATTGAATCTGATATGATTAGCATAAGGTTTCCATGCTGATTGTAAGTTGCTAAGGAATTTAACATTTATCTCTATGATAGTCTTAGAGATTCCATTATTGGGCAGCTCATTCAGCAATCTAGTAAGCCTGTCATATACATCGTCAATGCTCTCTCCTTCTTTAGCCTTAAACTCTTCATACGCAAAAATACAGTTAGTGATTTTTAACTGAGTTCCATCCTTGGAACCCATCATCATTTTCTCTATCTGCACCTACATGTTGTGACCATTAGATTTGTGACTGTCAATGCTTGTGTAAATGTCATTGGTCAGTGCTTGCATCATATATGACTTGCACAACACATCAGCATGTGCTCTATCCTTTTCTTCAGCAGTGTATCTGGACTTCTCTTTAATTACTTTTTGAGCAGGTCTGCCTTAAGCTGGAATGGCAGGTGTGATTATTTATTACGTGCTTATGTGATGGCATGATAAATTTGATATATTTGATCATGCGAGTATGTGAAATTATGTGCATATGTGAGTATGCAATAAATGTGGGATACATATGAAATATATATATATATATATATATGTGTGTGTGTGTGTGTGTGTGCAAGCATGATATATGTGTAGCAATTAAGCATAAATAATTATGCATGATGTGTGTATGCATGCATGTGAAAGGGAAGTAACCGACTTTCCGTAAAGGGAAAGGTATATAAGGGGGGAGTAGTTTCATTTACACTTTCCCTGGTTATTTTGATCTTGTTAAACGATTTAAGGAGAAGAAGCGTTGACCGGATTTCAAATTAAGTTTTTCAAGAGACTGATTTTCAAAAGGCTTTCAAGGTGAGTGGTTAAATGCTTTTAAAACGCTTTAAATTATATGTTTTATTGAGTTTTTGAAGAGTTTACTTGAATATTGTCCGGACTAAGAATAAATAGGGTAAATCGGAGTTTAAAAGTAAATCGACTAATTGTGTTAGCCGGTTTATATGATGAGCGATTTATGAATTTTGAATTATGACTAAGTGTTTAACTCGGAGAAGTAGGAATACGACTACGAAATGACCGGATTGCTAAATCGGTCAGGGCATGAATAGTGTTGTCCAGATTAGTAATCCGGACAAAGTGTTAAGAATTTTATTCTAAGTGTTAAATCGGACAAAACATTGGGTGATTTGTTGTCCGGATTTAGTAAACCGGCCAAGACTTGACCGGAGATAAAGTCCGGCCAAGTCTATATTGACCGGATTTGCATTTTGACTTGTGCATGGTTTATATATAAATTGTTTTTATATATAAAATGGGAATTTTTGATAAAGATGATTTTGAACTGATAATAATTCCATTGACTGCGGTCTATATGGAATTGTTTTTGTGAAATGTTTTGATGAGGAAATAAGGGTGGCATATCACGGAGAGGTGTACCATGGGATAAGGGTGGCATATCAAGGAGAGGTGTACATTTGGATATAAGGGTGGCATTTGTATGTGTGTGTTATATAATATAACTTCTACTATCATTTCCCTTAAGATTACCACGGTCTGGAATCTTTATTTCTTTGTGATTTAAAGTTTTAGGATCAGGGTTCTTATTGGAAATCATAGTCTGAAATGTTATAGAGAAGGAGATAACAGGTTTGGCCTGAAACTTTGAATAAACCTTGTTTAAATGGAAAAGGTTTAAAAGTGGCACTATGTTAATTTGGTTAGTATAAACCTGTTTGGATTTGATATATTATTTACAAGCAGGGAAATTTGGCTTGAAGGTATTAGTACTATGCCCTTACTTGTTCATATATTTCTTATATATATGAGAAGTTGTTTTACTTAAAAAGTTTTGGTGATTTTCACCCTGCAATAACATAAATAGGGTAACTCACTAGACCTTTCGGTCTAACCCTCGTTTTGTGATTTAAAATATGTATTGCAGGAAATGCTGACGGTAAGGGGAAGGGAAAAATGTAATATTTTCCCTATGTGATTATCTGCATGAAGATTTACTGATAACATGTATAGTTTTGATAGATAAAATTGATTAGTGCAAGAATTGTATTTTGAATTTTTGGACCATGTATTTTGTACTGGTAGATTCTTGTACTAAGGGACCAATATAGTGTACAAACATGTATTTATGGTATATGAAGTATATGTTATATGAAATCTGTGGAATTGGGGTGTTACAAAGAGTTTGATGTTTTTTTTTTTTTTGCGTTTCTAATTCTTTTTTAAAATTATTTGAACRYAATTTTTCHGTTTTTAATTGTTGYTGAAAAGATTGGAGTTTAAGCATCATCTTTTGCATCTGATTAATGCATGAGTTTTCCAATACCTCTTCATYTATTTCAGCATTCTCTTATTCTCCTTCATCTGAAGAATCATATTCCGTCCTAGCCATTAAACAGATGTGAGCCACAGCTTCTGACTCTTCCTCTTCATCGGTTAAGTTTAACCAATGGTCGTTCTCAGCCATTAATGCTTTACCCGCATCTCGTTGTTTGGACGGAAGAAACTTGTTCTTTTAGTAATCGGTGTTTCTCGTTACCGGCTTTCTGCAATTTACTGCAAAATGACCCAATTTGCCACAGTTGTAGCATTTGGTATTATCATCTGCAACTCCTTTAATGAACTTTTTTTCTTTTCAGGTTTCGTTTCATATTTCTTCTTTTCACCGAATTTATCTTTAAATTTGTATTTTGAACCAAAAGAGAATCTTTGATTATTGGAGTGCGGTTTCTTTTGGAACTTCTTCTGAAATGCTTTAGTCAGCATCGCCATGGCTTGTTTGAATTATTCATCTCTGAGTCCGAGTCACAGTTGTCATTCCCTTCACTTGACGATTCACTCGATTGGCTGATCTATTTCACTTGCTTCTTAGATCTGCTTTTACTCTTCTTCTTAGATACAAAGGCCAAAGGATCAGAAATTTCCTTTTCCTTTTTCTTCTATGAATCACGGACCTCTAAAACTTCTTCCTCGTTCTGTTTCAGAGTTTCATAAACCTCGTGTATATCTATATCAGATAAGGATTTATTGAATCTGATATGATTAGCATACGGCTTCCACTCTGGTTGTAAGTTGCTGAGGAATTTAACATTAATCTCAATGACAGTTTTAGAAATGTCATTCTTGGTAAGCTCATTCAGCAGTATGGTAAGCCTATCATATACATCATCAAGGCTCTCTCCTTCTTTAGCCTTAAACTCTTCATATGCAGAAATGCAGTTTGTGATTTTTAACTGAGTTCCCACCTTGGAACCCATCATCATCTTCTCTATCTGCCCCCACATGATGTGACCAGAAGATTTGTGACTGTCAATGTTTGTATAAATGTCATTGGTCAGTGCTTGCATCATATATGACTTGCACAACACATCAGCATGTGCTCTCTCCTTTTCTTCAGCAGTGTATTTGGATTCCTATTTAATTGTTCTTTGAGCAGGTCTGCCTTAAGCTGGAATGGCAGGTGTTTCTCTCAAGAATACAACCGGTCCTTCCATGAGAGTTCCATGATCAGCGCACCTTCTTTCATTCTTTCAATGAAGTTAAGAAATCTATCCCTCCATTGATTGTAATCTCCTCTGAATAATACTCTTGGCTTAGTATCAGTACCAATAGCCATTGTTTCTCTTGAACTCATTATATCTGATTAATATGATATTGGATCTTCTGCAGTTCAAAATTTGATTTCAAGGATTAAAATTCAAGAATTATCTCAATGAATCGCACACACGAAATTTGCACACATTCAAGACTTATAAAATTTAAGCACAAAGACTTATCCGGATTAGTAGTCCGGACAAGCTTATCCGGATTAGATATCCGGACAAAAAGATTGTCAAATTTTCTGATCAACTCAGGTTAGCCGGATTAGATATCCGGACAACAAAGGCAAACAAACTATATATCTAGATGAGAAATCCGGTGAATTCAAACACTTAGTCAAAATTAGCACAATTAACAAAATTGAATACGGACGTAAAAAGTCAACAAGTCAAGTCAAACAAGTCAACAATTCAATATACGATCAAATCCGCTCAATTACAACGTCAAACAATTCAATCCGCTTAACAATGAAAGTCAAAATCCGCTCAAATAGTCAAAATCAACAATCCGCTCAACAAGTCAAAGTCAAAGTTCGACCAAAATTTAAATCGCACAAATACACAAGATTAAATCGTCCAATATCAAGCAAACAATATCAAATGGAGACTTAAATCGTACAATTAAATCGCACAACAAGTCCACGATATACCAGGCGGATAAACTAAATCGCTTACTAAATCGCACACTATTACAATCGGATTAACACTAAATCGGATACAACTACAAATGGTTTACCAATAAATCGTTCAAAGTTTACCTGATATACCTCTAAATCGCAAAATCAAGAATTCACACAGAATGTCCAAGTCTTAAATCATACAAAGCACTAAGTGACTTATACTAAATTGATCAAGAGTTATACGGATGAAGTTCAACCAAAAACACAATTTTAACAATTTTTCACCAAAAATTTGGATCAAAACATGGAAAAATTATGTGTTTTTTGAAGAACAATAACTTTTTCATAAACTCAAAAATCACCCAAAATTGATTCAAAACTTGATTAAAATCCAAAATGATGTGAATCAAAGATGTTCAGATAGTAATCGCGAATCTAGTAGTGCAAATTTTAACAATTAACACTAAGAATTGATGAATTTAGAGCCAAAAATGTGCAATCCGATCTAGAAAAACTCAAGAACAGGCGATGAACACTCAAGAACAGTCGATTAAAATCCACTAAATCCGTGCAAAATTCCTCGAAAAATTTGTAAATCCTCTATCAAATTGCTGCAACCTGTGGTCTGATACAAATTGATGTTCCGAAAATCATACAAATCAAATTAAATCTTCAAGAACTTCAATCAAGATGAGTAGAGAGAGATTTATCACCAAAGTTGAATATAATATTTCTTGAGAGAATTTCTACAAGTGATTAACAGCAACTAATCTGGAATTAACTGAACTAATTACAATTAGCAAACTAAAGACTATTTATACAAAGAAAATAGTAAAGACTAACTATTACAAAACAATTACAATGGGAGAACTTGAATACAATCTTTTAAGCACATTCTTGAACCCAACACAACCAATCATAATACATCTTAGTATTAATTTCATATCCATCTTAGAATTTAATAACAAAGGTACATATGTAATTTTTTTTATGTAACTCCTACATCATTAATTGGGAGTTATAAAATCATAAAATCTCATGATTTGTGTTAACTTATTATTAATCTTGTTATTTATTCTATTAACCTGGATATCCAACCCGCTATACGAGCTGACTAATCCCAGGGCGGCCACCTGCTTTGCACATAGCCCAGAGTCACTGCATTTGAACCTCTGTGGCCACAAGGGGATTATTATTACTCCTTGGATTTGAACTTGGGACCTCCTGGTACTTTTGACCTTTGGAGCCTAGCTCAAACCAATCAGGCACCACCCTTTATTAATATTGATTTTCTATCTCTAATGTTTATGAATTTGTGATTGGTTGAGGAGATCCGGTAGTAAAGTTTTTTGTATCGTTCAAATTGACATATACGAAATATGATAAACATGTGTGACCATATGAACACAAATTCACATATGAGAACATTCGTACAACCATATAAACACAACTCGACATATATGAACCATTGTGTCAATTACGAACAAAAATTGACATATATGAACACTTATGTCAATTACGAAAATGGATTGACCTATATGTATAGTTGGTATAAATATGAACACATATTGACCCAAATGAACATACGAAATATGATGAACATGTGTGACCATATAAACACAAATTCACATATATGAACATTCGTATAACCATATGAACACAACTCGATATATATGAACCCTTGTGTCAATCACGAACACAAATTGACATATATAAACGCTTGTGTCAATTACAAACACAGATTGACATATATGTACAGTTGGTATAAATATGAACACATATTGACACAAATGAACATATGAAAGATGATGAACATTGTTACATGTGTGACCATATGAACACATATTCACATATATGAACATTCGTACAACAATATGAACACAACTCGATATATATGAACCCTTGTGTCAATTACGAATACAAATTGCCATATATGAACCCTTGTGTCAAAGACAAACACATATTCACATATATGCACACTTTGGTTGTTTACGACTTTTTTTCCATATATGCCTCTGTCCACACATGAACAATTCCCATAAATATCGAATACTTGTTCACATATGAACCATTAACAAAAAAAACTATAGAAGAATCTGGTGTCGGGGATCTTGCTGTTGGTTTTGATTCAATGACGAGATTAATTCCCGGATAGTTATATTGTTATTAATGGGCAGTTACAAAACATTCCATTGCCATTAATGGGCGGTTACAAAACATCTCATGTCATTAATGGACAACTAAAATCTTTTTCCAAAATACCCCTTGTAATTATTGTTCACTTATGTTACCTTGTTTATGTGTGCAATTAATTACATTTTATGTCATGAATGATCTTAGCCACAAATTTCAAAGATCAATGGCCAAAATTGGTTAACAAAGTTGTAACACCCCATACCACACATTGCATGTAACACATACTTCATTTACAAGAAATACATATTTATACGCCATTCAGGTCCCATAATACAAGAATCTACCATACAGAATATCTGGTCCAAAAATTTCCAAAATACATTCCTTGTACTAATCAACATTCATCTACCAAAACTATATACATCATGATCAAATCTTCATACACACATGTTTATGGGAAAATATCAAATTTTCCCGTTCCCCTTACCGTCAGCACCTCCTGCAATACATATTTAAAATCACAAAAGGAGGGTTAGATCGGAAGGTCTAGTGAGATCCCTTTTTCTATGTCATTGCAGGGTGAAGATCACCAAAACTTTATTTAAATCAACTTTTCATATATATATATATATATATATAACAAATATATGAACAAGTAAAACATAATACCAATACCTTTCCAATTCCAAAGCCAATCACTCAGCTTTTAAATAACAATACCCAAATCTAAATAGGTTTAAACCTTTTCAATTAAAAACAAGGTTTATTCAAAGTTTCAGGCCAAAACCTGTTTTCAACTTCTCAATAACATCCAGACTATGATTTCCAATAAAACCCCGATTCTAAATCTTTCAATCACAAAGAAATAAAGATTCCAAATCACAGTAATCTTAAAGGATATAATAGTAAGAGTTATATCACACATTACACATATAAATGTCACGCTTATATCCAAAGGTACACCTCTCCTTGATATGCCGCCCTTATCCCATGGTACACCTCTCCATGATATGTCACCCTTATCCATGGTACACTTCTCCTTGATATGCCACCCTTATCCCATGGTACACCTCTCCTTGATATGCCACCCTTATCCCACGGTACACCTCTCCTTGATATGTCACCCTTATCCCACGGTACACATCTCCTTGATATGCCACCCTTATTTCTTCATCAAATTATTTACAAAATATCTCCAATTAGAACACACTGCAGTCATAAATGTCCTAATGGAATATTATCAGTTCAAAATCATCTTTATCAAAATTCTCATTCTTTATTATCATAAAAGAACATTATAAAAATGATTTATTTGAACTAACACTTTAGTCAAAGCACAAATCCAATCAACCTTAACAAATTTTGGTCAACATAGACTTGGCCGGACTTCATCTCTGGTCAAGTCTTGACCGATATACTAATCTAGACAACACTAGTCCTCTTGTCTGATTTACAAATCCGGACAACATATTCACTTGTCCGATTTAACAATCCGGACAATGTTAAAACAAATCTGATCAAACTTTAAGGTTTATAGACATGGAATTATTTTTCAACATTAAAGTCCGATTAAAACACAATCGGACTATGCTATACCGGGCAAGCCCTTGATCGATTTATGGCTAAATCGGATAGCCCTTGATCGTATTCCTATTTCTCCGTTCAAAACCTTTATCCGATTTACATAATTTAAAATCTCATCAACATTCTAAACCGCTCAACACTATGATCGGTTTAAAGCTAAATCGGACAACACGTGTCCGATTTAAAACAATCTGGACATCACTTGTCCGATTTAAAGCTAAGTACGGGTATTTGTTCATAACTCAAATCAGTATGCAATTAAACAAAACTTTTAAAAGACATTTAACCACTCACCTTTTGAAATCAGACGAACCCAATTTGTTTTCCTCGGCCAAAAATAAGCAATTTGTACAACTCTCTAAATTCTCTTTTCAAATTTCCCAAAGAAGCCAGAAAAAACTTCAATTGGGAACCCTTAACCCTATATATACCCCTTTCCTTTTTAGGAAAGGCGACTAACCCACCTTATGGATGCATACATACATATTTCATACATAACCATACATATATATAATAATCATGCATACCTAAATTATTTATGTATGCTCATATTCATCATATGCATATGTTTCCCATGTTACCCATGCATGAATATAACAATCATGCATATTTATAAATTATGCATATATTCTTACATGATCAATTATAACAATTTATCATGCTTTCATACAAACATATCACGTATTAATTACCTCATATGATAACCAAGACCTGGTCATCACAAAAGTTAACACAGTAAACTTGGTTAGCATTTGAACCAACCCATATATATAGGTAAGTTCAAATGTTAACCCAAACTATTGTGTTAACTTTACAAACTTTTTCAACCAATCATAATCCATCTTAGTATTAGGTTAATATCTATCTTAGAATTTAATGGCAAGGGTATATGGGTAATTTATTTTTTATATAACTCCTATATCATTAATAGGGAGTTATAAGATCATAAAAGCCCATGATTTATGCATTTTTAATATTGATCTTGTTAAAAAAAATTAATATTGATCTTCCATCTTTAATGTTTATGAATTTGTGATTGGTGGAGGAGACCCGGTAGTGCATTCTTTGATATTGTTCAAGCAATTATGGATAAACAATTTGGAAAAAGAACTCGGCAAAATTGAGAAGGTTAAAATGGTTTATGGTGACAATCGGAGTTCGAGTTCCGGAAGTGATGAAAATAATCAAAGCGAGTGTATTGGTAATGAATTAATATTTTATTGTTTTCGTTTTAATCGAAATTATGTTGATTATGATGTGTTGTGTTTTTTATAGTTCATATTGTGTTGGTAGCTTTTTCTTTAATTATTCATACGAGCCCATTTCATATGTTCAAATGGAATTCCATTCATGACCCATGTTCATATGGTAGACCTTTTTGCCTCATGAAACCGGTGTTCATGTTAATCTTCACATTTGAATATGTATACCACTTCATGAACGAAATTTTGTGTCATATGAACACAAGTGTCATTTATGAAGCTTGATCACATGTCGTTATAAAGATCTTTATTAATAAAACAGAAAATAAGGTAATTTGAAGGTCCAAATGCATGAAGCTATGGTAAAATTGCAAGGTTCATTTAAAAATATTTATGTTATGTACTACTCTTACTTCAAGCCATGAACATCATATGCGTTAATGTTTTGTACAACTCTAGCTTGAAGCCATGAACACCATATCGTTGGGTCAACACATGCTTCATGACTTTTATATGCTCATTTAAAAATCATTTATGTTATGTACAACTCTTGCTTCAAGCCATGAATCTATCTATAAATTTATGTTCATATGGTCACACATGTTCATCAGCTTTCATATGTTCACTTGTGTCAATTTGTGTTCAACACCGACCCAATTGTTCATATATGTTAATCTGTGTTAATCTGTTTGGGGATCTACGACTGCTGAACTGGGGACCCCATTGCTGAATGGCTCACGTTGACTTCTACGAAATTGAACCTAAATGGAAAGTGTGATACAGCAGACTTGATTATTTGTACCTCTTGCCTAAGTCAAGATAAATGGAGTTGTCTGGCTTAAAGTCTTATTTCCTTTGAACTTTCTTCTATTGTTTTTTTTTTCTTAGTTAATACCAAAGGAATATAAGAAATGGCTTGCCTAGTGTACTACGATGCCCGACTCCAGCTATAACCAAGTACATGTGAATATGTGTTCATATGGTGATATATGTGCATGTTTTGTAATATAGCTATTGATGGTCCTAGCTGGGTCTACAAGAGTTTAGAGGAATAGTTTGTAGAAGGGAGGGGATGAATAAAAACACAAAAAACATTCGTCTTTAAAAATATATATTGATATAGAAGGATCAATACAAATTTTTACAGATTGTTTGCGGAAATAGAAAGGTAAAGATAACCTATCTAAAACAATCTAAGATTACACACAAATATACTTAGCAAATATAAGAAATTTTACGAATAAGATAAAGACAGAAAGATGTTATTCTTGGGTAAGAGCTTTAGAATTTGGAGAGAAATTCTAACTTGCTTGAAGATAAGCATATGTGATATTTTGTATGTTGTAGATAGATGTAGTGCATGAGGAGAGCATTCAACTATTTATACCCATTGCATTAAATGCGAATAAGAAGGGTTAGAACACGTGTCAAGCTTTAAGAGGAAAGCTTGTCCTTTGCAATAGTGAAAAATACAATTGTTTATTCATGAGCATACATCTTTTCATGGAGTTGGTGGGCACTAAAGCCAACTAGTCGGCTACGTGCAGTACTATACTCTTGAAAGAGTATGGGTTTGTCCTTTGTGTGTGAAAGGACAAGACAAAAACAATCGTGCATGGAAAGCTTCATTTGATCACTGAATGCTAGAATAATGGTGGAGGTCTCTTCAGCATTCACTGAGACTTGTGCAGTCTTCACACATATGTTGACTAGGTTGTATTCACTGAATACCACTTCAGATCATAAACGTGTCAGTCGCTAATCTTCAGTTTCAATCTTCGACATTCATTGAAGGTTTTTGGGTGTGAGTTTTGTCTTCTTGAAGTATCGTCATTGCTGTAGGATTACAATGCACGTTTCAGTGATTACTGAACAGACTCAGTGATGATCGTTCGAACTGAAAAGACAGAAACATAATACTTCGAAAGGTAAAAAGGATTATTATCAAATCAATGAGAGAGAGGTTCAACAATCTCCCCCTATTTGATGATGGCAAAGCAACATAAAGAAAATTTTCTTAAAGTTTGATAGTAAAGAAAAGTTACATATAAAGTACATGTCCTTTTTAACTACTTTTGGGATCTTTTTCAATAATGGAGTTTTTACTATATAAGTTTTCTTAAGTTACAAGTTTAAGAAAAAGTACAAGAAGGGAAACTGAAACTAAAAGCATGTTCACTGACTGAAGATTGTCAGTGACTGTAAGAGCATACTGGAACTTATAGACATGTGTCTCTATTACTCCTTTCAGGATCTTTTTCAGTGATGCTGATGAAATACTTATATTAATCAAAGGAGAATTACAAGTGTTTCAGTCAGCACATTCTAAACTTATTACATATAAGTTATACACTGAAAGAATAGACGTAGAAAAATAAGACTTACAATGAAAGATAAATTTTACAAGACGAAGATTTCAAACTAATCTAAGTCGCTGAAGTCGATGTAACCAGGTACTTCTTCTTCAAGCATCTTTCGACGTAGAAATTCTTTTATGATCCTGCGGTCTATCATTTCACCATAAAGATCATTGTCCAACCAATACCTTAGATAATCAAGATGTTCTATAGGACAAAGACCCAATTGGAAGTGGGTACCCAAATTAAACGTTCTCTAAATGCAGAAGAAGCAGCATGTGTCTACTTGGGTCGTTAACTC
>NW_020201888.1:32751-45661 GCF_001531365.2 Cynara cardunculus var. scolymus
TGAAAATCAAAACCTCAGAAGGTGCCAAAACTTTTGAAGTATCTTGATCTCAGAGGTCAACTCATCAGAACCTCTGACGCTTCTATCAGAGGCTCTGTGGGTCTGAACTGAGCAAGTACTCATCTCTCTGAGAATTTTCAAACCGTTTAGGTAAATAAAGGTGTAACATGTTAGAAGGCCTGACACATATCACAGAGGCTCTGTTACCCTTAGGCCTCTAAGAGAACTCAATTATATAGTTTTCTATTATTGATATGGTGCGCGTGGTTCTGTGGATAAGGGTTAAAGTTGACCACGCGCGTGTCAGAAACGGGGGCGCACGTCATCAATCGTGCGTCTTTCCAACACCACATGTCATATTTTTGATTCGTCTCTCCCAATAGCCACTCATCATGCTATATCGCCTAATAGACGGTTCTCATTCAAAATCCCTCACTATAAATACCCTTCCCCCCAAAACGTAAACCTCTTCATTACTCCTTATACTCCGACGAACCTCAAGCTTTCCGGCTAAACCTACAACAATGTCTTCAAGCTTATCCGCCTCCCTGCAACAATGTCTTCAAGCTCATCCGCCTCCATTCAATCTGTGAATAACTCAAGCGACAACGAAATAAATCAATCACAGGCACTCACTTCTCATGCCCTATCATTCTTCCAAAATCGATATGAGADAGTGGTACTTGTAAAGAAACCTAACAACTACTATTTCGCTCCCTCACCAACTGGCTTCCCTGAATACACATATCCTCTTCTTGAAATCCTTCGCAATCATCCTATATATTACGCTCTCACAGCAACTAAACCTACCCCAGAAACCTATATTACCCAATTTTTGCTCAGTTCATATATTACTACCCTGGAGAATTCTGGATTAAGCATAGTAGGTTATGCTTCACACCCTACTGTCAAATCTCTTGTTCCAATGGAAATGAATGTAAATACCCTGCGCACAACCCTGCATCTACCCTTCTTGAAAGATCTTAATTTGGATACTTTCGCTCCATCTCCTACAGACGCGGAATTGATCCAGTTCCTTGAATTTCACTCCTACACAGCAAAGACAAAATCGTGAAAAGGATTGAATTCAAAAGGAAGGGCCTTGCCCCTATGTGGAACACTCTGTTCTCAATAATTAATTGTTGTTTAACAGGGAAGGTCGGTAGCCACGACCAAGCTTCACATGCCATGCTTTCCATCGTTTATGRAATCTACTTCAATCTGCCCCTTGATTACGTGCAACTCATCTTTGATGATATGGTGGGCTTAATCAAGAAAAAAATGTGCTACTAAAAGGGGTGAGAAATCAAAGGTGAAGGCACAGAAGAAAGCTAAAGAAGACCTCAATCACCCAAACTTAATCCTACAAAGGTTCTTTGGCTTGGTCTTTGGAGATATGATAGCAGAGAAGCTGCCCTCTGCCGAGCCAAATGCACGGCTATACCCAATGAAGGAGTTCCACCCTACAGAGCATGAGCTAGGGTACAGAAGCCCAAGGCCACTATTAAAATCCATGATCAAATACCTTAGTAGAGGAGATAGGAAAGCGTATCGACGTGGATACAGGAGGCCAGAGCCAGTCCCTGAAATCCCTCCACGCATAGGTATCCCTATAGGAGAGAGAGTGCATAAAATGAGGGTTGAGGGAAGAAGGGAGGAGCCAGCAGAGGCTAGGGAGATGAGTGAGGAAAGACCGAGGGTAGTTAGTCCCCCACGAAGCTCTAAAAAGGCAAAGAAGACTCACAAGGATGTTGATCCTTCTGAGAAAAGGAAAGGGAAGAAGAGACCCGCAGAAGAAGAGGGTCCAAGAAGTCCTCTGCAAAAACCGAAAAAGAAGAAATCGAAGAAGGCCCAACCCACAGAGGTTGAGGTCATAGAGGCTGAAATCCAAGAAAGCCCAGCAGAGGCTGCTCCTAAGCGCAGAAGGTTGCGCAAGATTGTTCAAGTAGAGTCCCCAACAGAGCAAATTCATGATGTAACCTTCGACCTCCAACAAGGGTTTACAGCGCCCACAGAGGTGGTAGATTTGGGGACAGAAGTCGTACTAGACGATGAAGAGAAAGAAGTGGAGTTAGAAAAAGGGTGAAAAAGATGCCGAAGGCACACATCCAAGCCCCCCTCCCAGTGCAACCCACATTTCTAGGGACCCTGTTCTAGAGGGAATCCCTATTGAAGAAAGCGTGCACATGCTGAACCCAGCCCAAACCTACCTCGCAGAGGACATTCTTTCGTCCTCTGTCGAATGCACAGTCCGGGAACCTCAATCTACTCCAACATCCTCTCAAAAGGATGGTGGTTTTACAATAAGAGTCCATTCGCCCAAGGACTCGTCACTACAAAGAGAGGCATCTTTTGCCCCTCCACACATGAGTGAACCACTAAGTCATGCTTCAGAGGCATGCGAGAGAGTCACAGAGGCTGCGGGTCTAGAACGCCCAAAGTCTCCACTCGATCCCTCTGCCCAACTAGGCTCTGAACCTATTAGGCACAAAATCGACAGAACACCAGTAGGCTCTCCAATTGGGAATGGCCGAGGATCTGGTGGAAGTCCCCGAGATGACATCGTAAAATCAGTCACTGAGGGCTCCTTACACTTCAAGGCTACTTGGTCACCATGTGTTGGTATTCTAGGTTCCCCGAGTACCTATGTGACAAAGGAGGAGTTACAAACCTTCACCACAGAGGTATTCAAGAGGATGTATGAGTTGAAAAGCTTGTTCTCCTCCGCACCGGCGACAGAGGCTCTTATACCTCTAACAGAGGCTCTGAAAGAGTTGACTTCTACAACTCATGAACTAAAGGCGGCCTTATCAGCCCTTCAGAGCTCTGTCCCCAATAAGGCTGATCTAACAGAAGCCTTCAGCACACTGTCTCTCAACCCCTCTTCAATCCACATGCTCAAAACAGAATTAACAGAGGTTGCCGCCCAATATGCTGCAGATATAGTTTCCGCTGGCTACACCAACTATTCTGCCTTCAAGGATGAGATCAAAGAGATGTTCTCCTCTGCGGTCACTTATGGCATCGATTCTTCATCCTCCAGGGCWAACATTAACCATCTAGCCACTCGCAGAGAGCTAGACGCAATGGTTTAAGCCCTTGGAGAGACCGTGCGGAAATACAACGACCATCTTCTCAAGGAAGCCCGAGCAACCAACGAATCAATAAGAGAYTGCACAAAGAAACTCGTCGCAGAGGGTAACAACTTCAGAAATGAGATCTATCATTGCATCTCTAAAATGAAATGGGCCACAGAGATGGACATCAACAATGCCTCTATGAATGCTGAGATGGTCATTGAAAAGATGGAGAAGGCGGCTTCCAAAGTTTTAAGACGATTGAAGAAGGCTCCCCTCACTACATGCAAGACAGAGGCCACTCAAATTCATGATGATCAGGGAGGTGATGAACCTGATCGTCATAAGGGGGAGAAAAAGACAGAACCAAAGAAGACAACCTCTGCCAAACCACTAAAATTAGTGGACTCTGCTGCTGCCCTATTCTCAAAAGACAAATCTCCAGAGCCTAAGGGGAAAGGCAAGGGTAAAGCAGTAGAGGAGTCGCCACAGAAGGAGTCAAACTCTGACACGATGGAGGAGATCAATGAAGAAGAATATGATGACCCTGATCTTGTTCAAGTACTAAAGGCTTCTTTGGCAGAGGCACAGGCGAAAAAGGGCAGAGCCCCCATCCCCAAAGTTGGAGAAGGCTCTTCTTCCAAACTTGCAAAGATACCAGAAGAAACGTCCACGGGTACGTTTGACGCTCTGGTAGGAACTGTCAAGCCAATCCTACCAGAGGGATCTACCCAGAGGCCTATACTCGAAGAAGAATCCAGAACACCAGAGTCTGCCACGGTGGGGAGGGTATCTGAGATCATTGAATCCATGACAAGATTCCTACATAAAGGGTGCGCACAGAGCCCATAACCACTGTTGAGGAGATTCTGCGTGGCGTTACTCGTCCATGGACACAGAGTCCCCTTATGACCCAGAGCTAACAGGAATACCCTCAACCATTGCAAAGTTCCACTTCTCGAAACTCACCAGGCCACCAGAGCAGGTCTTCTCAGAGCATGTGATCACTTCACTCGAAACCATTTCTCCGTGCACTATGCTAAAGAAGACCATGCTATACACTCAATACATGGTGAAGAGGGATGATGGCAACCTTTACTCTTTCACAGATGCTGACCTCCTCAACCTCTTCGTATTTGACCTAATTTTCTTACACAAGATCTTGAACAAATACATGGAGAGGAGGTCAACATATTCAATTTCTCTCAGAAGGCTGGTTGAGGTAATGCGCGCTCAAGTCAAATTCTACAGCCAAAAAGATTTCGACATCGCTATGAGGTTGGCTCAGCCAGATCTGAAAATTTCTCCTCCAAAGAACAGACCCAGTTGGCTGCTTAGATTTCATCCCAACACCATTGTCCACAATCCCATCTTTGGGTTTGTTTTCTTGGACAAGGATGAGATTATAAGATTCTTCGATCCAAAAGAGACGCACAAGTATTCCACAGAGTCTCTCGAGTGGGTGTTCAACTTGGTGGTGACAGAGGTGCAGAAAGGGCGAGTAAGGGCGGATGAAGTGACCAACCTTCTGGAAACAATCAAGATACAAGTCTCCTTCAGAGAATGGATTTTCAAGGTCTACAAGACTATCAAGACTGACCTGCAATATGCCATAGATGATTTTCCAAACTCTGTTGTGGAGTAATCTCTTGTAATAGTGTAGGCCTGCACTATCTTTTAATTCTTTCAGTATTGTAATTCTTTTTCAGAGGATGAGATTGATCTCCTCTTGTATTTTTTCATAAGTCAATTCTTGCACCCAACTGTCCAAAATTACTTTTTCATACTTAGGGGGAGATTGTTAGCTCAATTAATCCTATTTTGTAAAAGTATAGAAAAAGTATACTGCAAGTCTTGACAGAGGGATAACTCCACAGAAGACTACAGAGGACTAACGACAGAAGCCGTTTGATCGGTCAAGCTAAGAGTGGCAGAACCTCTGGTATGTTTCACAGAGGTTCTAGAAAATAGTCCTCTGTAATATAGAACATGCAAGTCAATTACAGCAGAGCCTCTGAGATGGCTCACAGAGGGTCTGCGGATTTTGTCTTTTGTGAAGTTTCTGTTCCATCAGTTTACGAAGGTTGTTAGCCGCATATGCTTCTCACGTGACTAGGGAATAATCGACTTTATTTGGACGGCTCAGATGAAGACACGCGTCAAGATCTGGTCTCTAAGGTCGTTAGGAACTAGTATAAATAGCGGATAGGATCTTTGTAATATGTGGTGCTTCCAGTATTGTAATCGTCAAATTTTCAATTGAATTAATTGAAAAACCTTTGAAGCAATCTCTTGTGTTCATCTTCTTCATCAATACTGTGTGTTCTTAATACTCTACTTTGCTCTTATTATTACTTTCGTTGTACTTCATTGTTCAAGTGCTTTTCTAGAGTATTAGATCAATATCAAAGCTGAATTTAAGATCCAACAAGAACTTTGAGATTTCCTTCTTCAGCAACTCCTTTGTCTTTTGAGAAGGTATCATGGTTCTTTGTGAAAGTCTCTTTCTCCTTTTCTCTCTATTTCTCCCCCTGGGATGAAGAATTCCTGAGAGAGACTCCTTTCAGAGCACTGGCAGGTTTGTGGTATTGAATCATGATGTCATCGTCATCGCCTTCTTCATCATCATCACCACCAAGATCTTTTTCAGCGTCAATAAGGGATGGAAAGTCATCGTCATCATCTTCATCTTCATCTTCCTCATCACCAGCATCAACTGCAGGGGTGATAGGAAGGTCTTCGTCATGAGATTCATCATTAGATCTCACGGCATCATCAATAACCTCAACTTCGACTTCATGGGTAGTGATGGCATCATCAACAACCTTAGCTTCATTAGCTTCAGCTCTTTGAGCATCAGCTTCAACTTGTGTTGTAGGGACAGCAGCAACATCAGTAAAGTCTTTCTCCCTATCTTTGTCATCAACATGACTAGAGAAGAGGTTATCAAGACTCAGTGCTATTACGTCCATTCGTTGTTCAAGCACACTCAGCGATCTAGCTTGAAAAAGACCGACTTCGAGAGCCTGATCCAACGAGAGGCGATCTATTGCTGTGAAGGAGGGTGTAGGAACTGGTATTGGATGTTAAAGAAGCTCCAGTATCTACTGCAACAACTCACCATGCTTGGCAAGTAGAGCATTCGTTTCATCGGCTTTGTTGTTGAGAGTAGAGATAGCCTCAGCGTTGGTGCGTACAACGGCTTGCACCGTAGAAAGTTGTTCCTTCACATCATTGATGTCATCTTTGACAGCTGAGAGGTCAGAGGAAACGTCATCCATGATAGGCATGCATTTATGGACTTGATCCATTTTGATTAAGACAGTCTCTACGGCCAGGAGTATCAGCTTCACGTCATCAGCCATGTTGTACTCGTCTTCCATGGCTGGCACTCCTTCATCGCAAGGACCTGAAAAGGAAGATGGTTAAGCATAAGATAGCTTGGGGTTAGAAGAAATGAAAGGGAAAGTGGGAATATTACCTGAGGGTTCCATTGACTGAGGTGTTTCGAGAGGAGCAACATCAGGTCCTATGGTGGGTACTTCATCATCAGCAAGGACAATCACTGATGAGTCATGAGCACATGTCGAGACCAAAGAAGAAGGACAAGAAAAGATAGCTGAGAATGGTGGAAGTGGGTGTTCAGCAGTGGGTATGCTATATTCACACCTTCAATGATTTAGGTCACTGAGGCGGTTGGGATAGGAGCCACATGTATGTCAGTGACTGCAGAAATCACTGAAGAGATCGGAAGAGATAAAGCTGAAGGTGCCTTGGGGTTAAGTTTGGTTTAATAGGTGGAACCTTTTGAGAGGTAACAGCCAGAGATGTGGTTATCCCCTTTTTGGCTTTCTTGGCCCTCGATGGAGAACCAAGAGTGGTCTGTGAGGATCTTTTGGGGTGGTTTTCCTTAGTCTTGACCACCGGAGCAAGGGATGAAAGACATACCGGCACATTTGGAGAAGATGAAGAAGTATATACAGGCACAGTCACAAGGGAGGAGAGTGCAACATCTTCAGCTTTTAGCTTATGATTTAAGATGCTACATCCAAGCTTGTAGATGGACAGGTTGCCTTCCGTGGAGTACTTGTTGCTAAATATTTTAGCAAACACCATTGATAAGAATCTAGTGTAAGGTACTACCTTTTTCCTCTGGCGCTTGTTCAACTTCAGCACCAGGTCTTTATGGATTCTAAATTTTTAAATTAAGTCAGCATTGAAAGAACTTTGTACCTCAGAGTCATTGTTAGATGAAGAGCTTCCTTCTTCAGTCTTTGCCATCAAGCACATGTTGACTTGTGTAAAGTGTGCTACTTCATCATCTAACAAATCTATAAGCCAACTCTCTTCATCAGCTACCAAGACTTTACCGTCTTCACGAGCTTTTGCAAGATTAGCCTTCTTTTGATAATAATTGGAATCTTTAAACTTCTTAAAACAACAGTCTTTGATGAAATGATCAATCTTTCCACAGTTGAAGCATCTGTTATCTTTAACCTCTACATCTTTCTGGTCTCTGGCTTTTGAGAACTTATCTTGCCTTACTTCCTTGCCCTTGCTCTTGTCATGTTTCACAAATTTCTTCTTTCCGAATCTCTTATGGAACTTCTTGGTCAACAAGGTCAATTTCTTAGAAAACTCACAAATATCATCAACAGAACCTACAGATGGATCTTCAATTGATTCACTTTCAGACTGTTCTAACAATTATGTCTTTAAATATTTTGAGTTTTTAAATCAGATATGCTCTTCCCTTGCTTTTCGGACATCAGGGCCAATGAGTCAACAAACTTCTTCTTTTCATTCAAAACCTCTTTCATAGTCTCTTCTTGTTCAATCAGGATGCAATACAAATCATGAATATCTTTTTCAGCCAAATTCTTATTCATCTGAAAATTGATAGCAAGAGTATTCCATTCTGGTTTCAGATTCTTCAAAAACTTATAGTTAATCTCAGAACCAGACTCCTGCAACCCATTCCTCCTCAAATCATTTAGAATGATGTTGAACTTGTTATATGATTCACTTATAGATTTATCCTCTCTGGCCCTGAATCCTTCATAAGCACTTATACTTTGATTTAGTCTAGTCTGAATTGACTTCTCACTGCCAAGCATTTGCTTCTCTAATTCATCCCATAATTCTTTTTTTAAACTACGACTATCAACTCTGTTAAACAGTTCATTCGGAATAGCTATCATCATATAGGTTAATGCCTTTTTATCTATCAAGACCCTTTCTTTCTCTTCTTCAGAATAACAATCAAATTTGTTATTCTCTTTTCTTGCAGCTACAATATAACTATCAGTAGTGTTATGTTCTTCCACATCCACATAACAAATATGAGGTCCATCTCTGATTGATTGCATTAATTTTTCATCTTTATTATCCAGAAAATGGATCATCTGAATTTTCCATTGCATATATTCACCAATAGCTAGAACCAGAGGCTTTGAATCTGAACCAATGCTCAACATATCTTTCGACATCTTAAAGACTTGAAAATTTATCTTCTGCAGAAAATAATTGGGATTGGTTTGAAATCTTCAAGAATAATGTCCCCCTCTTACAAATTAGCATAAGGGTCCTGCTAAGAAAATGAAGTACCCTACTTTCCCCTAGAAAATAAAATAGCTTCACCGAACAAGATTTACTGGACAACAACAGACTTTATCTGGTAGGCTTGAAAGAATCACTTCACCGGACAAACAGGTATCCGATGAGAGAGTTTATCGGATAGGCTTGTCCGATGAGCAGGATATCAGACAAATCTTGAAAAATTAAGAACAAGTACCCGGTTACATGGTATCCTGACAAGGTGATCGATGAGACAGATTATCCGGACAAGTCAATAAGCGATAAGGATAAACAATAAGCCAAACGATGAAGAGTCTCCAGATGATGCTTATCTTGTCAAAACTTGAACGATAACAATCCAAAACAAATTCAATGAGCGATGAAGAACTCTTTATCGGACAGAAAAGAACTCAACGTCCGATGAACACAACCTTATCGGACAATGAATATATTCAACGTCCAATGAGCAAACACTTAAACCCAGATTATCAAGAAATGCTCAAAATCAACTAAAAAAATTGCAATTTGATGCAATTAACCTATACATATTTGATCAAAAATGGTGCAGAAACAAATTGAACACATTCAAATACAACAAATATGGATTAAACAACACAAATTTGCACAAATTATGCAAGAACATAAACCAATATGTCCGAAACAAAAAATTCAAGAATTCAGGCAAATATTTCAATCCAAATCCAATCTAGTCTTTCTGATTTAGCTTTGATACCAATTGTTATCCCAGATTTCAAGTCTATACAAGAATCAAGAACAAGATTGAAGAAATAAGTCTATCGGCTTGCTTCAATTGATAAACTGTATGAACAGTGCTCATGATTACAATCTGTCCAACTGATATATATGAATGAATCTGTCAAATGTCTAACTGCTGATTAACCAACTAACTAAACTGGTACTGCTATTTATAGCAGCCTCCTAAAACTAGAAAGTCAACCAACCTTCTATAAAAGGAAATAACAACAAACTAAAGCTACCAAGCATTTAAAACGGTTTAAGCTCCAGGACTTGAATACAACATTTTTGTTCCAACGCTTTTAGATAGAATCTATCGAATCTGGTAGACTCATTGAATAATAGTATGTCCCAAATACCACAATATCAATGTATGCCCTAAGTCCTTTCGGTAAAAGTTCATGCCTTTGAAATCTTGACAAAGGTGTGGACTACCTCAGAGATGAGATTTATATAATCATTATGTTTATAATCTGTTAATGCTTAATTTCTCATCGGATTATGGAATTGGTGTTCATATAAGTACTATAATATTATCTTCCTTTGTAGTTCAATCATATACACAGTTAGTATGTGTATATATGTATGTCTCTATGATAAACATTCCCTCGAGATGAGATTTAGAAGAATGGTATGTGCTAATGAGAGACCCAGTTGTGTTGGATAATTTGATTGGAGAAGAAACCTTGATATCAAGAAGCTACATGTTCATATTGTTAAGTCTTTGTATTAATTAATGATATTCATAATTAGATATGTTTATTTATGCACACCATCCCCTTACACAGTTAGTATTTCTAGTTTGTATTATTCAATTTCTATTGGAGATAAGGAAGAATTATTCCCCTGTTGTCAGCTTCACTTACCACCTGGTAAAGTCTTCCCATAAATTATAACAGATGTATAATGCTTGTACGCTTGACTATATAGTTTCAAGGAATATGTGTCGAATTTTGGTGTTCAATGTTAACATATTGATCAAAGTCTTTAAGATGAATACATCTGACACATGTCAACCAAGATCATGGCCATAAAACCGACTTTTTTACCGTTTGAAACCGATGTTCATGTTACTCCTCTCATGGGCATTGATGATTGTTCTAACTCGAACCAAGTAAATGTATTATGTGGTTGTTGCAGTTGATTCCTCTATTTAGTAATCTTAATGTTCATTGCTTTTACTAACTATAATTTCCCCATCAGGTGTTGACAAATGTACACCCTTAGAACATGAAATGGAGTACAATCTAGGAGAGTGTTTAAATGGAAGCAATTATTTTACCCCCAATGTTGATGACGAGCTTAAACCAAAGACCAACGCACAATTTGTATATATAAATAAAGCAAAAAAGAAGTACAGGACGTACGCTGACAATGCTGGGTTTGATGTCCGTTTTTATGCAAAAAAAAAAAACAAGAACGACGACATACAAACTAGATGGTTTCTATGTAGTAGGGAGGTAATACCAAATTAAAAGTATTTTGATTCTATGGGTCCTTAGTCCAGCGAGAGGAGATACCGTAATACGAACCTTAAACAATGTGGATGTAATGTATGTATAAAACTTTACTTGAAAAAGGATAGGTCTTGTTATGAGATATAAGAGTTTGTTAAGGCACATAATTATGCGTTATTCAATACTAATGATCATCGTTTCTCTAGAAAGAATAGATAGATGAAGTATACAGATTTCAAAAATATACTGAATAGCTCGAGTTACAAAGTCGGTGCGACAAGAGCTCACCATATACAAACGACATTGAATGGTGGATTTGAGCATACTCGATGTTCTGAGATTGACTTTAAGAATTTTAAAAAGGATGCAGTTGCATGTGTTGGGAAAAGGGACGCGAAGATGTTGATCAATAAACTATCGTATAGACGAGATATTGTTAGCTCCAATATTTACTTAATGTAAAAGTATGAAAAAGTTTTCTGCAAGTGTTGACAGAAGGGTATCTTCCACATAAGACAACAGAGGACCAGCAACAGAAGCTGTTTGATCGTGGAAGTCAAGAATGACAGAACCTCTGTTGTCTCTCACAGAGGTTCTGGAAAATGGTCCTCTGGTAATAAGAACCTACAAGTCTTCTACAGTAGAGCCTCTGAGTTGGCTCACAGAGGGTCTGCGGATTCGTCTTCTGTGAAGATCCTATTCTGCTGTTTTTCAAAGGTTGTTAGCTGCACGTGTTTCTCACGTGACTAGGTCTTTAATCGAGTTTATTTGGACGGCTTGGATGATTTCACACGTCTAGGTCATGTTAGAAAGGTCGTTAGGAACTAGTATAAATAGCAGCTTAGGCCTTTGTAATTTCCTGCGCTTCCGTATTGTAATCGTCTTATTTTCAATCAATTGAAAAACCTTTGAAGCAATTATATCGTGTTCATCTTCTTCATCATATCAATCTGTGTGTTCTTGGTTTTATTACTCTGTTTTGTTCTTATAATTGTTTCCGCTGCACTGTAATCGTCCTAAAGATCATTCAGAGTAAGAGATCAAATACCAAAGCTGAATTTACAGGTCCTAACAATTGGTATCAGAGCAGGAATTGAATTCTCATTCGATTAATTCTGTTTTTGGTATTAATCTGCATTTTATAGAACACCAGTCTTCTTYATTTTACCCTGTTTCACTCGATTRAATCASTTTCATCTTATTTCTGTTTTTCTCCTTCTAATTTCAATGGCGAACCTGGCCAAGACCTCATTCATGAGCACTGGTTCTCAATCAAAACCTCCCACGCTTATTCGTGAGGAGTATCAGCAATGGAAGGTGCGAATGATAAATTTTTTGGAAGGAATTCACCCAAGGATATGTGAATTTCTTTACAATCCTCCTTATGTGCCAATGAACTTAATTCCAAGAGTTCCTGCTACTGGCACAACACCTGCTACTGGCACAACCCCTGAAATTGCTGAACATTACGAGCCAAGTCCTGTTGCTAACAGGAGTGATGAAGACAAAATACTGGTTGATTTGAGCAGCAAATGCAAACGGTTGTTAATCATGGCAATACCTCACGAAATCTTCAAATGTATTGATCACTGTCAATTGTCCATGGATATTAGGGCAGAATTAGAAAAACAGATTGAAGGAGGTAGGAAAACACTCAAGAACAATCGAGCAATTTGCATTGACGAATACCACAGTTTCAAGGCGAAAGAGGGTGAATCCATGTCGGACACATACTCTAGACTAAACACCCTCATTAGCAATTGCAAAAGGTATGGAGTAATGAGAACGACAGAGGACAACAACTCTCTGTTCTTGAAGAGCCTTGGAGTTGAATGGATGCACCTAACCATGTCCATGAAGGCCACATTGGATTTGGAAGCTTGGACTCTGGCTGACTTATTTGGCTCTCTTAAATGTCAAGAGCCTCAAGTTCTACAAATGAAGAAAAACTATGGTGGTCCACTTTCTCTGGTTGCAGAGGATGGCAGCTCTGGAAAGGGGAAAGGAACACAGAAGGAAGAGAAGGAGAAGAAGAAGAAGAAG
>NW_020201889.1:0-1549 GCF_001531365.2 Cynara cardunculus var. scolymus
TTATGAAATTACCTCGAACTCCAAAGGGGTATGATGCGATTTGGGTAATTGTGGATCGTTTGTCTAAATCTGCACATTTTCTACCGATAAGAGAAACGTACTCTTTAGAAAAGTTAGCGCAGATTTACATTAAAGAAATTGTTACCAGACAAGGTGTTCCTTTGTCTATTATCTCTGATAGAGATAGTCGGTTTACTTCAAAGTTTTGGGGAGGTTTACAGAAAGCTTTGGGATCTGAAATTCGATTAAGTACAGCTTATCATCCGCAAACTGATGGGCAGAATGAAAGAACAATTCAAACTCTTGAAGATATGTTGAGAAACTATATTGTTGATTTCGGGGGATCATGGGAAGAACACTTGCCATTAATAGAATTTTCGTATAACAATAGTTATCATTCCAGTATCCAAGCGACGCCATATGAAGTATTGTACGGACACAAATGCAGAACGCCGTTATGTTGGAATGAGGTGGGTGAGAAACAGTTGACTGGTCCTGAAATTGTCCAAGAAACTTCTGAAAAGATTGAACAGATCCGTGAGAGAATCAAAACAGCGCAGGATCGCCAGAAAAGTTATGCAGATAATCGTCGAAAACCAATTGACTTTGATGTAGGTAATTTTGTAATGTTAAAARTTTCGCCATGGAAAGGTGTCATCAGATTTGGGAAGAAAGGAAAGCTCAGTCCGAGATATGTGGGGCCGTTCAGAATATGCAAACGAATTGGGCCAGTGGCATATCAGTTAGAGCTGCCAGAAGAGTTGAGTCGAATTCATAACACTTTTCACGTGTCGAATCTGCGTAAGTGTTTGGCTGATCCGAAATTAGCTATACCGTTGCCAGAGATTCAATTAGACAGTAAGTTGAATTTTGTGGAAACACCAGAAGCTATTGTTGACAGAAAAGTCAGACTGTTCAGAAACAAAGAGATAAGTCTGGTTAAAGTGCAGTGGAAGTTTCACAAAGGACCAGAAGCAACATGGGAACTAGAGTCAAAGATGAAATTTGAATACCCATGGCTTTTTGATTAAAGGAATTCCGGGACAGAATTCTTTTGAGGGGTGGATAATGTAATAACCAGATCCTGTTTATTACCAAAGGTAATTAATACGTGAATATATTGACTAAATGATTTCGTGATAGCATGATAATTTGATACGTGCCGATATGTGAATTTGTGTATTATTTGATTATGTGGAGATATATATATATATATGTGTGTGTGTGTGTGTGTGTATATATATATATATATATATTTATATAATTATATATGGTGGAAGTGGGTGTGCATACGTGTATGTATGCATATGTATGCATGTGGTGCTTATGTGTGTGAAAGGACAAGCAGGAGGTGGAAAGGAAGATATATATATATATATATATATTTATATTTATATAATTATATATGGTGCAAGTGGGTGTGCATACGTGTATGTATGCATATGTATGCATGTGGTGCTTATGTGTGTGAAAGGACAAGCAGGAGGTGGAAAGGAAGGCTGTTAGCCGACCTTTCCATTTTTTTTTTGGGTATGATAAATAGATGCTT
>NW_020201889.1:3171-42485 GCF_001531365.2 Cynara cardunculus var. scolymus
ATCTGTTTCCTGCTTTTGAAGATACATGTTAGATTACATGTAATAGTACAGGATTTGTTTTGGAAATTTTATATGTAGATTTTGTACATATAGCAATCCTTGTACTAGTGGGACCTTTTGATGTAATCCATGTTTCTATGTAATGAAATATGTGTTTTATGCAAATGTGGTGTTTGGGGGTGTTACAGACCGTCCTTCCAGATGACAAAGAATGAGGTAGAGGCATCACTAGATGTAGTAACATGTACCTTTCTTCTGAATTTTATACATGCTAAGGTGTTATTTGACTCTGGTGCAAACTTTTTGTTTGTATCACCATCATTTGCTTAAATTGCATGTTTGAATTTTGTGTTACTTGATGACGAATTAGTAGTTGATACTGCTAATAGTCAAGAATCTGTTACTAGAGTATTCAATAACTGTATTATTGTTATTGAGGGTTGTGAGCTACCAATTCGGTTATTCCCCATGCCGATGAAGGAATTTGATATAGTGGTGGGTATGGATTGGTTGGCAAAGTATCAGGCTAGTATTGTTTGCAATCAGGAAATGATCAGAATTACTCTACCAGACCAAGGAACAATTATTATTTATGGTGATCGTCAGAATCACCATAATAGTATTTTAACTATGATGAAAGCTCAGAAAAGTATTCGGAAGAAATGCCAGGGATGTTTAGCATATATAATTGATATGAATAAAGAGAAAGGAAAAGAATAATCAATTCCAATTGTTAATGAGTATCCGGAAGTCTTTTCAGAGGTCTTATCTGGATTACCGCCGGATCGAGTAATCGAATTTCGAATTGATCTCGTACCAGGGGCTGCACCAGTAGCAAAGGCACCGTACTGGTTAGCTCCATCTGAATTGAAAGAATTGGTTGCACAATTGAAATATATGACTGATAAAGGATTTATTAGATCCAGCACTTCACCTTGGGGTGCTCCGGTCTTATTTGTCAAAAAGAAAGATGGGTCTATGCGAATGTGTATAGACTATTGTGAACTGAACAAGTTAACTATTAAGAACAAATATCCTTTACCAAGAATTGATGACTTATTTGATCAATTGGTGGGGGCGAGTTATTTCTCCAAGATTGATTTAAGATCAGGGTATCATCTGCTCAAGATTAGGGAGGAAGACGTCGCTACAACGGCTTTTCGAACTAGGTACGGGCATCATGAATTTCTAATTATGCCATTTGGCTTAACCAATGTGCCCGCAACGTTTATGGATTTGATGAGTAGGGTATGTAAGGAATATCTTGATAAATTCGTCATTGTATTTATTGACGATATTATTATATACTCTAAGACCGAAGAAGAACACGCTGAACATCTTCATCTGATATTGGAATTGTTGAAGAAAGAAAAGTTGTACGCAAAGTTACCCAAGTGTGAGTTCTGGTTAAGGGAAGTACAATTTCTGGGACATGTCATATCCAAAGCTGGGGTGAAAGTGGATCCAGCTAAAATAGAAGCATTTGCAAGATGGGAAGCTCTGAAAACTCCTTCTGAAGTCCGAAGCTTTTTGGGACTGGCAGGTTACTATCGTAAGTTCATTCAGGACTTTTCTAAGATAGTCGTGCCATTGACCAAATTGACTCAGAAGAACGTCAAATTTCAGTGGGCAAAAGAACAGCAAGAAGATTTTCAACTATTGAAGGATCATCTCTATAGTGCGCCGGTGTTGACCCTACCGGATGGATCTGAAGACTTTGTGGTATACATTGATGCTTCAAAGCTGGGATTGGGATGTGTTTTGATGCAAAGAGGAAAAAAGTGATTTCTTACGCGTCAAGGCAATTAAAAGATCATGAGAAGCAGTATCCAACTCATGATATGGAATTAGCTGCAGGGTGTTTGCTTTGAAAATCTGGAGACATTATCTTTTAGGGACAAAGTGTCAGATTTATACTGATCACAAAAGTTTGCAACATTTGTTCAGCCAGAAATAATTAAATATGCGACAGCATCGGTGGATTGAACTTGTAAATGATTATGATTGTGAAATCCTCTACCATCGGGAAAAAGCCAACGTGGTAGCTAGCGCTCTGAGCAGGAAAAAAAAGAGCGGAATTATTAAAGTTGTAGCAATGAGAATGAGCTTGGTCCCTGACATTCGTAAAGAAATTCTAAAATGTCAGAAAGAAGCCATGAGAGAAGAATTTGTCAAAAACAGAAAGGTTGGGTAAGATGATTTCAACCTTGGAACCGAACGACGAAGGAATAAGTGCTTTCAAGGGCGAGTCTGGGTACCGTGTTTTGGAGATATCCGGAACACTATATTAAATGAAAGTCATAAGTCCCGATACTCTATTCATCCAGGTACCAATAAGATGTATAGAGATTTAAAATATTTTTATTAGTGGCCTGGATTGAAGAGAGACATAGCCAGATATGTGGAACAGTGTCTAACATGTGTACAGGTTAAGATTGAACATCAAAAGCCGTATGGAAGTCTTCAATCTGTGGTGATACCTGTATGGAAATGGGATCCCATTACAATGGATTTCATCATGAAATTACCTCGAACTCCAATGGGGTATGACGCGATCTGGGTAATTGTTGATCGCCAATCTAAGTCTGCATATTTTCTACCTATAAGAGAAAATTACTCCTTAGAGAAACTAGCTCAGGCTTATATCAAAGAAATTGTAACCAGGCATGGTGTTCCACTATCTATTGTTTCTGATAGAGATAGCCGTTTCAGCTCAAAGTTTTGGGAGAGTTTGCAGAAAGCTCTGGGGTCTGAAATTCGGTTAAGTACAGCCTATCATCCGCAAACAGATGGGCAAAGTGAAAGAACTATCCAGACTCTCGAAGATATGTTAAGAAGTTGTATCATTGACTACAGGGGATCATGGGAAGATCATTTTTTGTTGATTGAGTTTGCTATAACAACAGTTATCACTCCAACATCCAAGTGGCACCATATGAAGTATTGTATGGATGTAAATGTCGAATGCCGTTGTGTTGGAACGAGGTAGGAGAAAGACAGTTAACAGGTCCTGAGATTGTTCAAGAAACTTCAGATAAGATTGAACAGATTCGTGAAAGAATCAAAACAGCACAAGACCGCCAAAAAAGTTATGCCGACAATTTTCGGAAGCCAATTGAAATTTGTGTTGGAGATCTTGTGATGTTGAAAGTTTCACCATGGAAAGGTGTTATGAGATTTGAAAAGAAAGGTAAGCTCAGTCCAAGGTATATCGGGCCATTCAGAATATGTAAACGAGTTGGGCCAGTGGCTTATCAGTTAGAGCTACCAGAAGAACTAAGTCTGATCCAAAATACTTTCCATGTGTCGAACTTGCGGAAATGTTTAGCTAATCTGAGTCTTGTTGTACCGTTACCGGAGGTTAAACTGGACAGTAAGTTGAACTTTATGGAAACACCAGAACTGTGATTGACCGGAAGATTAAAGTGTTGAGAAACAAGGAAATCAATCTGGTTAAAGTACAGTGGAAGTTTCACAAATGACCAGAAGCAACTTGGGAATTGGAATCAGAAATGAGAGCAGATTATCCATGGCTCTTTGACTAAAGGAATTCCGGGACGAAATTCTTTTGAAGGGGTGGATAATGTGATAACCAGGTCCTGGTTATTACCCAAGGTATTTATTATGTGAATTAATTATTTATGTGGATACATGCTTACATGGGTTTTAAAAACGTGAGTATGTGTATTTTATGCATAAGGGATATATGCATAATACATAGGTATATATATATGTTCTTTTTATATGCATGATATATATATATATATATGTATGACGCAATGTAAATACATGCATGAGGTGTATTGTATGTATGTATGAAATGATTTATATATGCATGCATGCATATGGGGAAGGGTCTGGTTGGCCGACTTCCCTAAAAAGGGAAGGTATAAATATAGATTTTGGGTATGAAGTAAGGGTCTGGTTGGCCTCGTTCGGAATTTTGAGAGGAATTAGAGAGAAGAGTTGTCCGGAGATCAAGTGGAATCAAATTTGGTTTTTCATCTTCTTCAAAATCTGAGTTTTTGCATAAAAAGGTGAGTGATTTTAATGTTTTACTTTTTAGAAATGCATAAATTGTTTGTATAACTTTTTATCTGGTTTGAAGTTTAAAACCATATGCGTGTTGTCTGATCTAGATTTAAATCGAATAAGTATTAAGCGATTCAGACATAAACCGGGCAGAACGTGAGCGGGTTAAGACTAAATCGCTGGTTATATCAACCAGTTTAGTCTTAAACCAGATAAGGTGTAAGCGATTTAAGTATAAACTGCTCAAGTGTTAAGCGGTTTAGTTTTAAAAAGGACATGTCTTAACTGATTTAAAGATTGAGTGATTTAAGAACTTTGATCTTATATTAAATGTTTCAAACGGAGAAGTAGGAATACGACTATAAGGTGGCCGGTTTATTTTAAATCGGACATAACATCCGGATTGTTAAATCGGATGATCATGAATAGTGTTGTCTGGATTTGTTATCCGGACAAGGTTTTGTGATTTAAGCCAAGTGTTAAATCGGACAAGTTTTTGTGAAAGTATTGTCCGGATTTGTTATCCGGACAAGGTTGACCGGATTATGTATTGACTTGTCAATATATAGAACAATAAATGGAAATTTTGACAAAAATGAATTTGAAATGATAATAATTCCATTTGACTGCGGTCTATTCTATATGGAATTGTTTTATGAAATAATTTGATGAGGAAATAAGGGTGGCATATCAAGGAGAGGTGTACCATGGGATAAGGGTGGTATATCAAGGAGAGGTGTAACATGGGATAAGGATGGCATATCAAGGAGAGGTGTACATTTGGATATAAGGGTGGCATTTGTATATGTGTGGTATGTAATATAACTCCTACTATCATATCCCTTAAGATTACCATGGTCTGGAATCTTTATTTCTTTGTGATTTAAAGGTTTAGGATCAGGGTTCTTATTGGAAAGTATAGTTTGGATGTTATTAAAGAGGAGATAACAGGTTTGGCCTGAAACTTTGAATAAACCTTATTCGATTTAAAAGGTTTAAAGTGGCATTATGTTAATTTGGTTAATGTAACCTGTTTGGATTTGATGTATTATTTGCAAGCAGAGGAATTTGTCTTGAAAAGTAAAAGGTATTGATATTATGCCCTTACTTGTTCATATATTTGTTATATATATGAAAAGTTGTTTTACATAAAGTTTTTGGTATTTTCACCCTACAATAACATAAATAGGGTAACTCACTAGACCTTTCGGTCTAACCCTCGTTTTGTGATTTTAAATATGTATTGCAGGAAGTGCCAACGGTAAGGGGAAGGGAGAAATGTAATATTTTCCCTATGTGATTATCTGCATGAAGATTTACTGACGACATGTATAGTTTTGATAGATAAAACTAGTTGAGTGCAAGAATTGTATATGGAATTTTTGGACCATGTATTTTGTACTGGTAGATTCTTGTACTAAGGAACCAATGTGGTGTACAAACATGTATTTCTTATATATGAAGTATATGTTACATGCAATGTGTGGAATAGGGTGTTACAGAAAGTGGTATCAGAGCCTGAGTTTAAGGGATTTAGGTATTCAACAATGTTGATCCCAGATCTCTCAATAACACTAATAATTAAGTTAAGAATAACCAAATTATAGTGTTTAGATGAATAAAATGATGAACACTCAAAAACAATGTATGAACATTCAAAGAATAAACTATAGTACCAAAGATTTCACTTTATTCCAATGATTGTGAAAAACGTAAAAAGAGTCATAGATTACAATAGGCCTAACCACCTATTTATAATGGTAATCTAACTAAGAAGATAACTATCTAGTGAGACTATTTAGCTAATCTTCTACTAATAGATAAAGCTTATCTAAAACATGGATAAACATTAAAACAAGATAAACTTTGTAGAATCCAACTGTTGATTGGTCATCTCTAGCTGTCTTCCATGGGGTATAAATTCAACCTTATCTTTATATCTTCATTGCTTGCCTCTGGTTGAACTGGTGAGGGAAATTCCAAGTGTTATTACCCAGAGGGGTTATGAAGATGCACTTTTCATTGCATCTCTGGTCAGTTCATCGACCCTCTGGTTGTTCTTCAGACTTAGTCATATTTCCTTGAAGTCTTCCATCCGTCTTCTGGTTCTTCATCACTTGTTTGTCTTCATTACTTCATGCATAATACTTATGGGGTCTAACAATCACCCCCTAAGTAATGAAAGAACAAACATCAACTAATCTAGAAACATTCAAAGTATAAGTGAAGAACAAAGGCTATTCTAAAGAAAAGAATCTTTTGCCAAGTTTTCATTGGAACAAAATAATGAATTCTTACAACGATGAAATTAAGGAAATTACAAGACAAAACATAAGACTACATTCAAGGTCTCCCTTGTGATATATCCTAAAAGTGCATGAGTAGTCCTTTATATTGAACGAATGTAGATAACTCATGAATCAGTCTCTGTCCATCGTCTATTGGCACATGAGGTCTGCCCAACCTGTCTCTGATGGCTTTCTGAAACCATTCAAGTGTTTCATTTGAGTACTTGAAGGCCTCAGTCAACCTAAAAAATTTCTTCGTGCCAAACTCATTCTTATATACTAGACCCAGTTCTGGTTGAGTAAGGACAGAGGCAGACCTCTTCTCCTGCAGGCCAGAAAAGTCTTCATCGGTTGGAGTGCAGGAAAGAGTGTCGATGCCAAGTTGAAGAGCAATTTTAAAGTCACTCTTGGCTTGATGCTTCACCAAGGTCTCCATTGTCTGCACAATCACTCTGTTCGCCATCCCAAATCGTATACCCTGATCCTGTCACTGAGTCGTGTATGCGTAAAGCTCGATCAAGTCATAGGGATTGAGATTGATCAAGTCATTGTCATTGAAGAAGCTGACCTAACCATGAGCTCTCTCCACTGTGTATTCGATGTACTTGATAGCTCTGTTGGTGAAGGTCCTCATCTTGATGTCCATGACCAACCTTATTCCATCGTTTGAAAAGACATCCCGTGGTGGTTGGGTGGTCTGTCTAACAAACCTATGGTGTAGGAGGTTCATGGATTCTGGTGAAAGAATTGGAGGATTGAGAGTCAACCCTTCATCGCGATTATGATACAGATATTGATGGATGTTTTCCATCATGATTGGCTCTCTAGGTGGCACCTTTGGACGTCTCCTGAGCGACTCCATGTTTGCAATGATTTCATCGACGACCCCTTGAGGAGGGTGCCTCAATGAAGATGGAACATCTGCTTGCACCTGGGTTTGTTGGGCTGTGGGTTGTGTTTGGGCTAAGGGTTGAGAGTGGGTTGGTGATGGAAAGGTTTGGGTTGGCTCTGGTTCATTGGGCTCAGGTGGGGTGATTTCTGGTTCATGGGTTTTAGTTTGGGTGGTTTCTAGTTCATCGGGTTGCGTTTGGGTTGGAGGTTGTTGTGGTGATGAAGGTTTAGTGATTGTGGGTTGTGGTTGTATGGGTAGGGAGGTGAAGGGTTCTGTGGTGCACGGTGTTAGTGAAAGGGTTAATGGTAGATTGGAAGTTGGTGATGGGGTGAAGGGTAGGTTGGTTGTTGGTGGTGTGGATGGTTCTTCATCGGTCGATGAGCTCAACTCGCTAGGTTCTTGGGAGGTGGCGAAGGGAAGATGTACATTATGTACATCTTTAGAGGGTTGAGCCTCTAGTTCCCTCGCTTGGGTTCCTTGGTTTGACGAAGATGGTTCGTTTTAAGTTTGAGGTGAGGGTGGTGGTGCAGCGGATTCCAATGTTTGATAACATTTTGACAATTTTACCATGTTGAGTAGCCGCAGCCTGGTTCTCCCCCTCATGAGGTCCAAGACCTTGATCATCGGGGCCTGGGTCCTCATGTCGTGGCCTTTTATGTGGGCGGCTGCTGGAACATGATGCTCTGTTCCTCTTCTTCTTTTTCTCCTTCCTGAAGGACGCAAGATACGCCTTCAGGGCTTGTTGTCTTCGGCTCTCCTCCATCTAGTGAAGGAGAGAGTTAGTGCGTGCTTGTTGATCAGAAAGGATCTGGGAGAGAGCCTTGGTTGGTTGTGCAGCACGATGAATGAATTTTGCACTTATCTCACTGAAGGATGAGACAAGTGCCTTCAACAGGGCCCTTAGGTCGGCACTGGTGGTGAACTCCGTGGTGGATGTGGAGGCAGGTGGGGACACGGAGGTGGAGGTGGAGGTGGATGTGGATGGAGGAATGGGAATGTTGGCGATGATGTTCCTCATCTCTGTAGTGAAGGAAGAAAAGGCTTCATCAAAGGATGGGCCTGCAAAGGGGGGTGTAGGTGAAGGTGGTTGGGGTATGTGGGCTATGATGGTAGCTGGGCGGGAGGTGGGTGTTTTGGATGGTGGTCATTTGATTGGAGAGGGAGGTGAGGGTGTCATCGAATGATGATGTTGGGGGTGGGGTTGGTTGAGGGATTTGGGAGATTATGGTGGCTGGAAGGGTGTTGAGGGTTTAGAGGATGGTGTTTATCTAGGTGGTGATGGACGCCAAGGTCTCATCGGTCGCAGTTGCCTGGGCCGTGAGGGTGGCGATGGAGTTCATCAAAAGTTGGTTTCTTTGGGTGGCAAAGGTGGAGGAGGTGTTATGGTGTTGGGTGACAATTTGTTGCAACATTTAGAGACGGGTTGTGTTGTCTCGGGTTTGGGTTTTGAGGGTTGCAAGGGACTGTTGAAGGGGGGTAAGATCGATGGAAGGAGGGTTTTCGACAATCCCTTGTATGATGAGTTTTAGGTCTTCCAAGGACCGCTGAATCGAGTCTACAAAGGCTTGGAACTCAGCTTTTGTGACCAGATCAGCCACATGGGTAACCCCTGCAGCGACGGATGCTGCAGGTTGAGCCTCAGCTCCAGAGGCGCCCTCAGTGCCTTGTGAAAATATAGGCCTTGAAGGACTTCCACCAAGTCCTCGATAGCCCTATAGTTAGAAGCTATGTCTTGATGTTGCAACAGGTTCTTCTTCTTCCTCGGCTTCAGAGGCCGGGTAAGAGAAGTAAGTGTGTTTCCCCTTCGCTAGATCAAGTATCGAAGGGGTGGGTTGTGCACGAATAGGAGATCGCTCTGAACGATCTTGTGGATCATCAATGCCAGAAGCAACACATGCTTCTGGGTGTGTGAAGGGTAGTGGCAAGCCATGAGGCAAAGTGGCTTTTATTTCTTCATCGCCTCTCTGTTTTAAAGAAGGGCGATTGATGGTGATGTTCCTCGGCTTCGTCATCTCCAGAGGCCTGAAGAATGGCCTCTGGATGGCTGGGTGGGTGAGGGATTAGACTGGGTCGTCCATGTTTAATACCCCTTTGGCCTTGATCGCCAGGGGTAGTGGTGGTGGTTGATTTTTGGGTAGTGGGGATGGGAATTGCATGTGAAGGGCCGGGGGATGCACGAGGAGTGTCATCATCATCATCTTCATCATCCGATGAAGACGACTCCTGTGCTCCCTCGTTGGTGTCTGGGGACGGCTCTAAGTGCTCTGGGGTAGCTGCTCTCGGTTCTTAGGACAGCAGAGAGCGTTCATACTTTTGCCTTATCTTAAACGTCTCTGGTATGACTCTGAGCATGGCGTGTGAGACTGTCCTCTCTGTGGTGTAGCCTTCCTTGGAGATCGTTGGTCGATGGCCGTTCATCATAAACTGTGGAGTATACGGTTCATCGGCTGGTAGCTCATGTCTCCTTATCGCATCCCTTATGAAGAGAGCGAGGAATCGAAGGAAGAGAACGGAGGTCAATGGCTTTCCTGCGGCCTTGAGCTTATACTTCTTGACTACCGCTGCATGGATCTCATTATAGATGAGAAAGGCGTAGTCCAACGATAGGTTGAAGAAGAGGTCGTACATAATCGTCATGATGTTAATGTTGCCTTGATCCATCGACCCCAGTTTGCATGTGAGGGCTCTTTCAATATGGAAAAGAACATATTCCACATTGGGGGCAAGAACTGCCTCTGGAAGTCAGACGTAGGTCACGATTGTAACCTAGCATTCTGATGAAGTGAAGGATGTCGAAACTTGTGGGTGGCTCGGTGTAGTGTTCAATGACGAGTTCTTGGCAAGTAGGGATGCAAAGGACTTTAGAGACCTTTGCTCAGGAGATCTTGAAGGAGCAAACCATGTTGTTTGGGGCGTCTATGTCCCCCATGATTCCATGGCTTTGTGGGTAGAATTCACAAGTTTGCCAGTATTGTTGGACGTACTTGAGAGGTACGCCATTGTCAGTTAAGGTCAAGGCTGGTTGTAGAATACAATTTTGGAAAAACTCGATCATGATTGCAAACCTGTCTTCAAACATGTTGGTTCGAAGGTCGATGGCGTGGTTGTTTGGCTTGATAGGGAGGAATATCAGTGCACGGCTGTCAGCGCTGGTTGATTGCACATGGTTGTCGTTGTTATTTGATTCGTGGGAGGTGGAAGAGGCCATTGTAGTTTGTAGTTGCAGGTTTTGCGTTTAGTTCGTCTTAAGCTTTTTGTAGGTTTAGGAAGCGTAAAGAAGAAATGGTTGTGGAAGATGAGTATATATAGGTGGAGGAGGGGAAAGGGCGTTTGAGATAAATAATATTAAAAGAATAATCATGATGGTGGGAGACGCTTGGCAAAAAGGTGATATGGTGGGGATCGTGTGTCGTTTTGACAGTGTCATGACATTAATGTTGGAGGACACGTGTCAATATGGGGATAGAGGATGGGAAATTTGAAGAGATTTTATGGGGAACAGGTTGTAAATGTGGCAGACTTTTGTGTAAGACGACGTTTGGTTTATTTGGAATAATTAAATAATTATTCCAAATAACAACTCTTGAAATAGCAATCCAAAAAAAACTGTATTTAAAAATTCCATCTAATTGTAAGATAAATACTAATTACAAAGTTTTGGTCTTCTAAAAACCCATGTCGTATAGTTTTTAGTCACAAAAGCTGCAATTTTGTATAATCTTAAAAAAAATCAATTAAGATGGGTTTTTGAATGAAAAAGATTTTGTCATGGAACCAGAGGAGCTCTTGTTGGTCATGACTCATCGGGTGAGGAACCAGAGGTGTCTGGTTGAGCATGATGAATAAGTTCATCGATGAATTGTTGGGTTGTATGAATAATGAGCCTTGGATAGACAAACCAGAGGCTCTGGTTAAACATGGACAACCCATTGTGTAGGACCAGAGGTCTCTGATTGAATACACATGATTTATGTCTTGTATATAGCATTTTGGTGTCCAGAGTCTCTGGATAGTAGAACCAGAGGCTTTGGGATGGAAAATGCATAGTTATGCAATGAAAATTTATGATGAATGAAAAAACTCAACCTCAAATGATGCATTGAAATGGGATTTGAGTATAAAACTCCCCCTAGAGCCAATAGGGAGGTTGATTTTGATGACAAGAGGCTCTGGTCTATACAACCAGAGGCTCTGGTTGTGAATGATAATGAAAAATGATGTGAAATGTGGCTATGTGAGAGAATGGACATTATTTGAGTGGGTCTTTGAGACCAGAGGGCTCTGGTTCCAAAGACAACAAATCCAGAGGCTCTGGTCTTTAGAACCAGAGGCTCTGGTTACAAAGGCGATAAAAAAAGATATAATGTTATGGTTAAGTTTATGCAAAAAGGTATGGGAAGATGGAGCCTTTGAGACCAGAGGGCTCTGGTTGCAAAGGTGATGCAAACAAATATGAAAAAAATTGGTTCAGTGCATGTATGAGTGTGTACAATGGATGGGCCTTTGAGACCAGAGGGCTCTGGTTCCAAAGACTTTGAATCCAGAGGCTCTGGTCATTAGAACCAGAGGCTCTGGTTGAGAATGGAGTACTTAGTGAAAAAGTTCACAAAGTATTGGCTTTAGACCAGAGGTCTCTGGTTCCAAAGGGTGATGGAAAATGACGTGGTTACATGCATGAGTGACCAAGGAAGTCCAAATTTGAGACCAAAGAGGCTCTGGTCTCAAAGAGTTGGAATCTAGAGGCTCTGGTCTATACAACCAGAGGCTCTGGTTTGAAGGGGAATACTTGGTGAAAAATACCAAGTATTTGCTTTGGACCAGAGATCTCTGGTTACAAAGGTGATGATAACTTTTGCCAAAAATTAATCTAAGTGTTTCTAAATGGCCAGAGGCTCTGGTCTTTACAACCAGAGGCTTTGGTTTTTAGAGTACTTGGACTTTATGGCCATTATACTATATATCACTTATAGGCATAACCATGAGATATTGAGGATCTCTGGCTTCAAACAATTGATTGCCTCTAAGTGGTGAGATTCAGCATACCCATCTTGCTGACTAGGAATAAAAATCTTTTCTCATCAAGAGCTTTTGTGAAAATGTCAGCAAGTTGAATCTCAATGGGAACAAAGTACATCTCTATATTACCTTTTTCAACATTGTCTTTCAGAAAGTGGTACTTTACATCGATGTGCTTGGTCTTGGAATGCTGCACAGGATTTGCAGAGATGGCTATTGCACTCTTGAAGTCACAGAGGATTGGTATTTTTTCATATTGAAAGTCATAGTCCTTAAGCTGAGTCTTCATCCAGAGAACTTGTGAACAACAACTAGCAGCAGCAACATATTCTGCTTCTACTGTAGAAGTTGAAATATAATTTTGTTTTCTGGATGTCTAACTTACCAGCTTGTCCCCCAAGAGTTAACAGCTTCCAGACGTACTCTTTCTTTCAAGTTTGCAACCTACATGATCTACATTTGTATAGGCTATTAGATCAAAGCCAGAGTTCTTAGGATACCAGAGACCCAATGAAGGGGTTCCCTTAAGGTATCTAAAGATCCTCTTTACTGCAGAGAAATGAGATTCTTTAGGATTGGATTGATACCTTGCACAAAGATATGTAGCAAACATAATATCTGGTCTACTAGCAGTCAGATACAGGAGTGATCCAATCATTCCTCTGTAGGTTGTTATATCCACAGATTTGCCTAATGGATCAGCAAATAACTTGGCTCCTGTAGCCATAGGTGTTCTCATCGATGATGAATTTAAGAGAGAGTATTTCTTCAAAAGGTCAGTCACATACTTGGACTGATTGATGAAAATCCCTCCTGAAGTTTGTCTTATTTGAAGAACAAGGAAGAAACTAAGTTCTCCTATCATACTCATCTCAAATTTGCTTTTCAGCAGCTCTGAAAATTTTTCGCAATGTTTTGCATTTGTATAACCAAATATGATGTCGTCCACATATATTTGTACAAGTAGTATGTCACCTTTATATTTCTTGAGAAAGAGAGTTGTATCGATTTTACCTTTTTCAAATCCATTGTTGATGAGAAAGGTGGATAGAGTTTCATACCAAGCCTTGGGTGCTTGCTTCAGCCCATAGAGGGCTTTGTCCTGAAAGTAGACATACTCTGGATGTGATCTTCAAACCCAGGAGACTGCTGCACGTATATTTCTTCTTGAAGTTTTCCATTGAGGAAGGCAAACTTGACATCTATCTGATAGACCTTAAAGCCTTTGTGAGCTGCATAGGATAGGAATATCCTGATGGCTTCAAGTCTTGCCACGGGAGCAAATGTCTCATCATAGTCAATCCCTTCTTCCTGGTAGTAGCCCTTGGCAACAAGCCTGTCCTTGTTTCTTATGACTATGCCATCTTCGTCCCTCTTATTTCTGAAGACCCATTTGGTTCTTATGGCCGTCTTCCCTTTGGGTAGAGGCATGAGGGACCATACCTTGTTTCTCTCAAACTGGAGTAGTTCTTCTTGCATTGCGTCTATCCAGTTTGGATCTTGTAGGGCTTCAGAAATTTTCTTTGGTTCTGTCATGCTAAGAAAGTTGGCGAAGAGGCATTCATTGGCTGTTGCTGATCTCGTCTTTACACCAGATGTTGGATCATCAATGATTTGGTGATGTGGGTGGTCTTTCGTCCACTTGGTGCTTGACTAGGGTTCTGGAGCAACAGGATGCAGTTCTTCATCGACTGATGGAATTGCTTGCTCCCCCTCGAAGATATCATCTCCAGAGTTAGACTCTGGTTCTTGTTCTTGATCTAAAGACACAGAAAAAGTAGAAGGTGAAGTAACATGAGTTTTAATAAAAGTTGTACCTTTAGCGTTGGAGACTTCATGTTCTTCATCAGTTCTGGAAGTGGATTTTTCAGTAGGTGCATGTCCAGAGATTACTTCTTCTTCGAAGATGTCTTCAAATAATTGAGTTAACTCTGATTCATTGGGTTTGCCAAGTGATGAATCAGATGCTCTCTGTTGAAGTCCGAGTCCTGAACTGTTGTGTCCAGAAGTCATAGGTGTGGAGTCATCAAAGGATACATTGATGCTTTCTATAACAATCTTTGTCCTTTTGATGTAGACTCTGTAGGCTTTTGCGGTTTGAGAGTATCCCAGAAAGATCCCTTCATCAGCTTTCTTGTCGAACTTGCCAAAATATTCCCTATCATTGAGTACAAAGCATTTGCACCCAAAGACATGGAAATACTTGACATTTTGTCTTCTTTGATTGATGAGCTCATAGGGTGTCTTCTGGTGCCTCTTGTTGATGATGGACCGATTCTGGGTGAAGCATACAGTAGAAATTGCTTCAGCCTAGAAGGTGATGGGTAACTCTAATGAAGCAAGCATGGTCCATGTTGCTTCTACGAGGGTTTTGTTCCTTCGTTCTACCACTCCATTCTGTTGTGGGGTTCTGGCTGCTGAAAAGTTTTGTGTGATGTCTTCACTGGTGAGTTATTCATTGATTCTGGCATTTTTGAATTCAGTTTCATTGTCGCTTCTAACTTTTATGAGCTTCGTTGTAGAAGGACTTGGAGTCTTTTCATTACCCTAATGAGTAGGTCAGGAACATCTAATTTCTTCTTCACAAACTCAACCCAGGTGTATCCGGAGTATTCATCAACTAGTACCAATATGTACTTCTTTCCTGAGAGGCTTTGTGTAGATATGGGCCCACAGAGATCAATATGGATCGTGTCCAAGGGCTTGGTGCAGAAGGTTTCTGACTTTGTTTGGTGAGAAGCCCGTTTTAGCTTTCCCATCTCGCAGGCTGAGCATAGATGATCTTTTTCAAAGTTGAGATCAGGAATCCCCTTGACCAGCTTCTGTTTGACTAGCTTTCTTAAGACATCAAAATTCAGATGTGAGAACTTCTGGTGCCATAGCCAATTTTCATCGCTCTTATGGGATACAAGGCAAAGGGTGTCTTGTCCCTCAGAGGATTGAAAATCCAGAAGATAGAGATTCCCTTCTCTCTTGGCCTTGATGATGGTTTGACCGGGATTTGTTTCTATGATACAGAAACCCTTGCGGAATCTGACTTCAAAACCCTTGTCACAGAACTGGCTTATGCTTAGTAAGTTGTGCTTCAAGCCTTCAACATAAGCCACTTTGCTGATGGAGATGTTGCCTTTGATGAGAGTTCTGTATCCCTTGATGGTTCCCTTGCTGTTGTCTCCAAAAGTGAAGCCTCCAGATTTCTCGATGAAAGAGGACAGCTCACTTTTGTCACCAGTCATGTGCCTGGAGCAACCTGAATCCATGTACCATGGTTACACATGCTGGTCCTGCAAGATAAGTTAAGGGGTTTTAGGTACCCATTTCATAATGGGTCCACGTTTGTTAGTAGGAGATACCTCTCTTTTTTCATCACCCTTAGCCTTTGCAAGCTTGGGTTTTTTAGCATTTCCCTTGCCCTTGGTCTTGGGATTTTTCATGTTTTCATTGGTTTTAACTTTATAGCGATAAACGTGTTGGAAGAATATGCAGCGATGTGTCAACATGGGATTCCTCAGGTTTTGTAAAAGAGCTAAACATTGACAATCATTATACTTTGGACATGAATGTTTAACGTTCTTTTTATTCGCTGATAATGAAGAAGTAAATACAGGGGATGTAAATCTTGTCCTAGCATCGGTTGTTTTTACAAACTTCCTATCTAGTTCAGATTTTTTATTTGAGACGGTCTTGGTCTCTACTTCTTTTCTCTTGAGGAACGACTGTTTTTCTTCAGCTGAATGAGAGGAAAAGTGGTGGTTAGATTTCTCAGAGGCAGACCACTTCTGTTTTTGCTCACGAGTAAACTTAATGGATTTAGAAAATATACTAGGGCCTTTTGAGTTATCATTGGCAGATTTGATATTTCTTATTTTTCCCTTTCCTTTGTCTGGAGATTTCATCGATGGTGGAATACCATATTTCATTGAGGGTTTGAAGTTTTGAGGCTTCTTATTCTCAATGATTTTTGGTGATTCACAGATTATCTCTTCTTCAGATTCAGAATCGAGAAAGTCTCTCGCTGATTTCTCGAAATCAAAATTAGCATGGATGTTCGTGGGAGGTGTGGGTTCAGAGGTTGATGCTTTAGGGTGATCTGCTGGAGGTTCCATCGTTTTTGACTTAGATGAACTTCCAATGTTACTTGGATGGTTCATCGTTTCATCAGTTGACGGTTCCTCATTAGGATTCTCCTTTTCATCAACAATACTTGCTGATGAAATGGGATTGACAATCAGAGACTCTGATTTAACCATAGGGTTTCCATCGGTCTCTGATTTGGAGGCGTCGTTTACTTCATCAGAATTCTTACTTGTACTGCTCTCGTACACCACGTTTTCAAAATCCTGTCTTAAGACGATAGTTTTTCCATCAACTTTAACTCTTTTAAAATTTACTTTGGTTTTAGCATAAAGTCGGGTTTCTGAATGCATCCAAGTTTGAAAGTGGATTCAAGGGTGGATTTCTTTGATTCGATGAAGGAGTCCAATTCATTGAATCCAATCCCTTGAGTGTCCGTTTGACCGTTTAACTTTTCGTACACATCTTGGGCATCCTTGTATTTCTTCATCAAAAGTTTATTGGTTTGAAGCTTCTGATGAAGAATCTCCCTTCCCTTTTGAAAGAATCTTTGAGAGCTAATGAGTTAAGTCTCTTTGCCTAGGATTCTTTTAAGGCCTTAGTTTTTTTTTTCTAAGTCTTTGGTTACTCGCTTGTTTATTTCCAGAAGTTTTTCTTCCTCTGATTTTTTTAAGAGTGGCGATGCGAGTCTTTTCTTTCATGAGATCGGCTTTTTCTTCGGTTAGAAGATCAGTCTCTCTTTTGTAGAAACTGACTTCTTTTTCCGCTTTAAGTCTTTCAGATTTTTCAAAATTTAATTTTTCTTTTAATTTCAAGAAGTCCTCTGAAAGTTTTATTACCCTTAACTCTAGCTCAGATGGAGCCGAGTTGGTTTCATCGATAGTAGACTCACATACCTAATCATCAATGTTAGAGGCAGATTCTGCATTGGATGTGGCCATCAGACAGATGAGTGTTTTGTCTTCTTCATCGGATGAAGAATCAGACACCCAGTTTTCTTTCTCAGCCATCAGGCTTCGCTCTCTAGAATTGTACTTATATTTATTCTTGTGGTAATCAGCATCCTTTACCAGTTGTCCTCTGCATTCTTTGGAAAAATGACCGATTTTTCCGCACCTAAAGCAGCGGAGGTCATTTTTCCTTCCATCTTTGTCCTCTTTCTTCTCCTCTCTTCTATCTTCTCTTCTGTCTTCTCTCTCTTCTCTTCTATCTCTTATGTCTTCCCTCTGATAAAATTTCGATGACTTCCTTTCATAGTTAGACTGGTACCTTTCCCTCTTGAATTCTCTTCGTTCATAGGGCTTTTTGATGAACTTTTTCTGGAACTGCTTTGTGATGAAGGCTAGAGATTTAGCGAAGGCTTTGATATCATCATCTGATTTAGATGTTTCATCCTCAGAATCTGATTCTACCACTAGTGCTTCTTCCTATGGTCTCTGGTGGAGGTCCTTGAAACATCCTTTTCTTCAGCTGCAAGAGCCAGGGATCCACCAATGGGCGCTTTCTTATTCATGATATCGTTCTCTTATGCAGCAAGCGTTCTGAATATGTCATGAAGTGACCAGCCGTCTAAGTCCTGATTTGCTTGAAGGGACATTGATAGTTGTGTCCATTCATCGTCGAGACTTTTAAGGAACAAAACATTATTTCCTTTCTTTGTTCTGGAGATATCGTTTCAACGACATTGATTAATCAATGTGTTGAAACGATCGTATGTCTTTTGAATCAGTTCATCAGGAAGAGCCTTGAAGTTGGTGTATTCGTTGAGACATTGGGCTCTACGATTCTTCTTCGTTTTTGCCCCTCCTTCCAATTGGCTCGCCAGCTCATCCCATAGTTCCTTGGCTGTGGAACATGCATCAAGGGATTGGAAGATTTCATTGGGAATGACCATAACTATTAGTCTTTTGGCCTTCTTGTCGGCTTCTACCCGCTCTATGTCGTCTTCATCCCAATTCTTCTCATCCTTGGGTATGTAATAGGCAGGAATTTCTGTTGTGGTATTTGTTCCTGAGACTCTTGGAACAAGAGTCTGTGGAACATAGGGATCCTCCATGACAGATCGCAGAAGATTTCCGTCCATCCCTTCCAGAAAGTTCACCATCTGTATCCTCCATTGTGGATACTCTTCTCTTTGAAGAGTTGGAGGTTTGGTGAGGGAACCAACACTATAAGYGGAATTCCAGTTGGCCATTAAGATTTTTAGAAGAGAGAAAATTTACGTTTTTAGAAAATATATTTTATGAAAAACGTGAATTGATAGATTTTTTATGATCGTTTGATTGGAAAAACAATCAATTGGCTCTGATACCAATTGTTGATCTCATATTTCTCAATAACACTAATAATTAAGTTATGAATAACCAAATTATAGTGTTTAGATGAATAAAATGATGAACACTCAAGAACAATGTATGAACATTCAAAGAATAAACTTGAGTGCCAAAGATTTCACTTTATTCCAATGATTGTGAAAAAAGTAAAAAGAGTCATAGATTACAATAGGCCTAACCACCTATTTATAATAGTAATCTGACTAAAAAGATAACTATCTAGTGAGACTATTTAGCTAATCTTCTACTAACAGATAAAGCTTATCTAAAACATGGATAAACATTAAAATAAGATAAACTTTGTAGAATCCAGCTATTGATTGGTCATCCCCAGCTGTCTTCCATGGCGTATAAATTCAACATTATCTTCATATCTTCATTGCTTGCCTCTCGTTGAACTGGTGAGGGAAACTCCAAGTGTTATTACCCAGAGAGGTTATGAAGATGCACTTTCCATCACATATCTGGTCAGTTCATCGACCCTCTGGTTGTTCTTCAGACTTAGTCATTTTTCCTTGAAGTCTTCCATCGGCCTTCTGGTTCTTCATCACTTGTTTATCCTCATTACTTCATGCATAATACTTATGGGGTCTAACAAACAACATGATACCTAGACTTAAACTGTTTTATTTTATGTTAAGGGTCTCGGACATAGTTAGCACCATTGGAAATAAATATGATGAGTTGAAAGAACAGTGTGTAAGGTAAATTTCATGAAGAATACTTGTCTCTTGAAAGATACAATACTTGTTCAACGATCACTAAACAGACCTTGTGATGATCGCTGAAACTAAATAAAAAGAAATTACTTTTCGTTAGATAAAAGGATCATCATCAAATCACTGAAAGAGAGGATCAACAATCTCCCCCTATTTGCAAATGACAAGGCAACATAAAGAAAATTTGTTTGGATATTACAGTAAGGAAAAGGTACTAGTAAAATACATATCCCATTTTTACTGTTTTATGATCTTTTTCAGTGATAGAGTTTATTACGAAAATTTACTTTATTTATAAAGGATTACAAGAAAAGAATAAACTTACATAACATGAGTAACTTAATACTGAGAGCATATTCACTGACAAGAAAGGTGTCGGAGAATGTAAGAAATAAATAGAACTCATAAGTACATGTCTAATTTACTCTTTTCATGGATCTTTTCCGTGAACCACTCATTTTATTGAAATATCTTTCAAGAAAAATATTACAAATGATTACAATTGATTTTGGTAGGCTTAATACATAAAAGTATACATTGAAAAAAATGAATAGTTATACAAGGTTTTACATGATTGAAAGGTTTTCTAATCTAGATTGTCGAAGTTGATGTAATCAAGGACATCTTATCCTTGAATCTTTCTTCTGAGCATTTTCTTTTGAATCTTACGGTCCATCATCTATCCATAAAGACAGCCAAGTTCGAAGATACTCTAAGTGATCTATCGGGCAGAGATGGAGCTTAGACACTTGCTAAAACTTGTATTGACCATCATAGTCAATGAACATAAGTTCATATTCAAGTTTCACATGCACTGTATTGGGATGTATGGCTTCTTCATGTTTTTGAAGAGCTCACCCACTGAAAACTTTGTTTCAAGCTCGTTTTTGTGAGACGAACCTTCTTCATGAGCAAGAAGGTTTCTTCTTCGAGAGGACTTCTATGACAGAGGAGGAACCTCAACGATCTTTGACATTTTGTTGAATAGTTCAATTAGAACTTCTTCAATGTAATCCTTATGCTTAGATTTGGACTTTTGAACCGCATGTCGAATCCCGAGCCATTCATGGAAACCACACTGACTGAGAAAAGAATGATACTTAGTGACAACATCATTGTTCTCCCAGAAGATGACCATAGAAACTAGAAGGCCATTGTCTTTCATTCGTCCACTGATTGTGATGTTTGAAATCTTGTGAGGGCTCATTCTTGTTTCGATCCTTTCTCTACACCAATTCAGATCATTGGTCCTTCAGCTTCAGCACCCTTTGTCTTTTCTATTCAGCTTCTTCCAAGAGCAGGACTTGAGCATTGAGAGTGTCATTTAACGTGAATATCCCTTTTGCATGAGCTTGATCAGCTAGGATCTTGGCTAACTCTAGGATGTCTTTCAGTTTCTGCCGATGTTGCTTCAGCTCTTGTTCGACTTTTAGGGATTCCTCGCCATTAGCTTCAGAGAGAAACTCAAACTCACCACATCAAGACGTATGAAGAGGAATTTTTATTCTGGATTAGTCGAGTTGACTTATAAACTGAGCCATCCTTAAATCTTCTTAAATCTTTGAGCACACAGGTCGTCCTGATGACTTCCTGGGAATGAGATCGCAGGCTTCATCTTCACCTTCATCACCCTCAAGGATTTCAAAAAAGGAAGATGGGTTGAGGGATTGAGTTGCAGAGAGGGATAGAGGTAGAGAAAAATAAGCTTTAGCTTTTGAGGTGGAGGGTGCACACGTGATTGAAGTGTCTGCTTTTGAGGTGGAGGGTGCACACGTGATTGAAGTGTCTACATCCTCAGATTGGTTGAGTGCCCCAAGGAGTAGGGCAAAGTTGTCTTCAGTAACTCATTTCCCTTTACTAGAGTAGGAATGCTGGTGCGAGGATCTTTCCCCATGGGAAGCATGATCCTAAAGAAGATTCCTTTAGTAGACTATCTTAATATGACTTGGATGGATAAATCATCATCATCATCATTATCGTAGTCATCATCATCACCAAGGTCAACACCTGCATCTGGGATCTCGAGCTCGAGATCCTCATCATCATCTTCACTAGCACTTGAAATGCAGAGGTGGAAGGAGGAAGGTATTCATGGTCAGCAGTAACCACGGAATCCTTATCCTTTTCAAAGGCCTTCTCCCCCTTTTTGTCATCGTCAACGAAGAGAGGGGCGATAGAAGCCAGGTTGTGTAGCGACTACGCCATGGAGGCAAGAGTTTCTGCGAAGGTTGAGCTTAGTAACCATATCTAGCTAATGATAATAGATTCACTGAAGGAGGGTTCCGGGACAGGTGCTAGTTGTTATAGAAGCTGGAAAACCCTTCAAGTAGCTCATTGTGCTTGGTAAGCTAAGCCTGATCATCCTCAGCATCGCTGGAGAAAGCAACGATAGCTTTGGAGTTATGCTAGATTCCCATATTCATGGAGTTTAGCTTGCTTTTGACTTCATGAACCTCAGCTTGGACATCAGAGAGGTCGTGAGCCAAGTCTTCCTTCAAGGGAATTATCTGTTGAACTTCGTCCATCTTGTCAAGGACGGTCGCAACACCAGGGAGAAGCAGCTTGACATCCTCAGCCATATTATAGGCGTTAGTCTCACGATTCAGTCTCTATAGGACCTGCAGAGAGAAGAGAAGTTTGAACATGAGAGAGCTCAAGGTTAGTAATAAAGAAAGAAGTGGAAGGGGTATGGTGTATACATAAAGGTTCCCCAGCAGTATCCAAATGATTGTTGAGGTCGAGCGTCTCGAATACGCTGTCGAGAGGATCAGTCGTATGTTGCTGAGGGGGTCGAGAGGAGCATCTTCAGGTCTTGTGGTGATAGCTTCACCAATAGTGGGGATAACCACCATTGTTTCATCAGCTCGTATGATAGAGACCAAAGAAGGAGGCGAGGAGAGAATGGTTGAGAAAAGAAGTGAATGATCAGTAGTGGCAATACTGGGAATCACACATTCAATGAATTGAGAAAAGGAAATGGTTGGGGTAGGTGCTACACATACGACAACAATAGAAGATATAGTTGAAGAGAAAGGGAGGGTTAAAGTAGATGCCTTGGGGGTAGGGTGAAGTTCAATAGATGAGACTTACTGGGAGGTGTCAGCTAGCTGAGAGGGTTTCCTCTTTATGGATTTCTTAACTCTTGTTGAGGGATTAAGAGTGGCTTTAGAGGGTGTCCTTTATTGAGAGAATAAAGAGGTAGTAGTTTAGGTAGACTGAGAGGGTTTGTCCACAGTCATTGCTACTGAAGAAGAAGAAGAAGAAGAAGAAGAAGAAGAAGAAGAAGAAGAAGAAGAAGAAGAAGAAGAAGAAGAAGAAGAAGAAGAAGAAGAAGAAGAAGAANAAGAAGAAGAAGAAGAAGAAGAAGAAGAAGAAGAAGAAGAAGAAGAAGAAGAAGAAGAAGAAGAAGAAGAAGAAGAAGAAGAAGAAGAAGAAGGAAGAAGATGAGAAACATTGGATATCCTCAGCATGGGAAGGAATAGACCAATGTCTGAAGTCTTGAACTTGCGATCAAGAACCCTTGGTCTAAGCCTGTAGAGGGGAAGGTCACTCTGAGCGGGTATTTTGTTGCAAGGATTCTAGCTACAATCCTGCTTAGGAACCTGGTGTAAGGAACCACCTTTTTTTGTTGGCGTTTGTTCAGCTTTAGTGTCAGGTCGTCAAAGATGAACTGAGCGTAGTTGACGTTGATATTTCTGATAACTGAGCAGCCGATGTTTAGAGCCACCCTGCTTTCCTAGTCTTGGCCTCCTGTTTTCCTACCCATGTACTGAATGATGTAAGAAAACAAGTCTTGTCAAATCCCATGCATCCGGTTCTTCTCAATCTTGGTCAAAGATTTGTTGAGCTCTGAATCAGAGTCTTTCTTCAACAGCCATTCATAGTGAATAAATCATCTAGAAATTTGATGATAAGATCACTGTCTGGATCGTGGGAGTAGGGAACGATCTTCGGGAGCCGTAAAGCAGTACAAACCGTTGAGTAACCAAAACTCACCGTCATGTTGTTGATCTCACAGAAGATCTTGACAATGGAGTTTCCATCTTTGTCCTTTCAAGGTCTTCACCTCGGCAGTGTACCAGAATTGTCTAAGAATATCCTTCACTATAACAGGTTGGAAGGTGAGAGCATATCCAAGCACACAGTTCTTTAAGAAAGAAGCAGCATCCACAAAATGAGGTTTGTCTGTAGGTATCTCCAATAGTGCAACATGGCTGTTTGGTTTAAATGAACATTCTTAATACCAAAATGTACGTTTGAAGCAGCAACCATTTCTGTATAGAAAGAGAAGAGAAAATGGAATAGTACACAAAGTTATGTTCTAAAGCATATTTGGAATAAAAGTTTCAAGGATAAACTTTTCATTCGAAAAACCAAAAAGAATTAGGATTTTTAAGATGATTTTAAGAAACACAGTTAATATAAATCAAGAAAAAGAAGGATATATATATATATATATATATATATAACCTATTGTTTGTATTTAAAAGAAGAAAGAAGGTTTTCTAAATAACAAACATGTTTTTGTAAAGATTAACAACCAAAAGCAAATTAACAAACCTGTATTTAAGAAAAGAATTGAAGAACAAGTTTGTAGATAGAGAGTTCCTGGTGTTCTTGCAAGCACACAATAATAGAGAGAATTTGTGTATGGATTTGTTTGTGTAAAGAGTAAATCAGAGGGTAAGGAAGGTATTTATAAGTGAGAGGAGAGAGAAGAAGGAAAGAGAAAAACGACGCTTCAAAAAATATGTGAAATGATTATTTCTTCTACACATCATTTTAGGGTGATTCATTTGGGAAGAGTAATGAACAACGTGTTTCAGAAAGACGTGTGTGAAATTAGTCCATTTATTTAAAAATAATAATGACGTCATAAAATATGACCGTTTATTAGCTTTTTCTTTTAAAACATTTTGATCACTAAATAAGGAAAGTGTTCAGTAATAATTTTAAGTTTTAAGAAAGAAGAGATAAGAAGACGTACCTTGGAGAGAAAGATACATTTAACTTAAGAGTTCAGTGATAGATTGAGAAACATTATATCACTTCACTTTGTATCACCAAGTAATGCTTAGAGTTAAGGGAATTAATCCTCGGCGTTCAGCATTTCAAGTCAGCTAACTAAAAGATTCAATCTTGTTCCATCAAGAAGTTTAGTAAACAAGTCAGCTAGTTGGTACTCAGCAGGTACGAAGTGAAATTCAATATTACCATTCATAACATGATCTCTAATGAAATGATATCTGATCACTATATGTTTGGTCTTAGAGTGAAGTACATGATTGTTTGCAATGACAATAGCACTGGTATTATCGCAATAGATAGGGATCTTAGAGAGCTGAAGATCATTATCACTGAGCTGATTTTTCATCCAAAAAATTTGGGCACAACAGCTTCCAGCGGCTACATATTCAGCTTCAGCAGTTGATGTGGACACTGAGTTTTGCTTTTTGCTTGTCCAACTCACCAGCCTTCCTTCAAGAAGCTGACAGCCTTCTGTGGTGCTCTTCCTATCTATCTTGCAACCTGAAAATCACTATTTGCATAACCTACTAGGTTGAAACCTGAGTCTCTAGGATACCAAAGGCCCAGATTAGCAGTACCCTTAGATATCTGAAGATGCATTGTATGGCAATCAGATGAGATTCTTTGGGTTCATTTTGATATCGTCCATAGAGATATGTAAAATGCATGATATCAGGTTGGCTAGTTGTTAGATACAATAAGAAACCGATCATTCCTCTGTAAGTGGTAACGTTTATAGGTTTCACATTTGGGTCCTTGTTCAGCGTGAGAGGAGGAGCCACGGGAATTTTCATAGATGACCTGTTGGTTAAATCGAATTTCTTCAAAATATTCGTGCCATACTTACTCTAACTTATAAAAATGCCTTTATCAGATTGCTTAATCTGAAGACTTAGAAAATATTGTTAGTTCTTCCATCATGTTTATCTTGTATTCTTTTTTCATGTGTTCAAAGAAATGAACCCTAGAGGTTATTCTACATAAACTTCCTCTTGAAATTTTCCATTTATGAAAACGCTCTTTACGTCCATTTGATAGCCTCTAAAGTCCTTATGGGCAACATAGGCTAGGAAGAGTCGAATTGTTTCAAGTCTAGCCATTGGTGCAAAGGTTTCATCATAGTCGATGCTGTCTTCTTGTCTATATCCCTGAGAAAAAAGTCGAGCCTGATTGTGGGTTACAATTCCTTGTTCATCCAACTTGTAGTGATAGACCCATTTGGTGTCTATCACAGTTTTCTTAGATGGACGTGAAACAAGGTACCAAACTTTATTTCTATCAAACTCAATGAGTTCTTCTTGCATAACATTGACCCATCTTGGATCAGTGATAACCTCATTTATTTTCTTAAGCTCAACTAAAGAAAGAAAGTTGACAAAGAGACAGATATCACCTAGACTTCGACGAGTGTGAATACCTACGCTTGGATCACCAAGAATCTGATCGATGGGATGGATTTTCGTCCATCGTTGTGCTGGTAGATGACATAAATTGTCATCTTCTGAGTTTGGAAGCTCACATATAGAAGATGAGGTTCAGCAAGAGATTCTTCAACATTAACTTGAATTGCTGAAGGAGCCTCAGTGAAATATTCATTTACTGAGAGAGGTTTAGTAATTGAAGTAGACTTAGTAACTGAAGGATCAATATTTGAAGTAGAAGGGGGTATGTGACTAATGGTAACGACAACAATCCCTGAAGAGGATTCAACTTTGTTATTAGTCGCGTCAGGAATGATAAATGGATCATCATCAGCTTCAGGGAGATCATCGTTGGATTGATTGTTGAAGGAAGCTTCAGGTTCTCTATAATGAGGTATCATCCAATTATCTAACTCTTCTTCATCATCAAAGATGGGTTTAGAGTTAGATGATTGAGATTCATCAAGCGTGACATGAATAGTTTCTTATATTGCTTCTCTTCTTTTGTTGAATACTCTGAAGGCTTTGGATACTGATGAATATCCAAGAAATATTCCTTCATCAGCTTTGGGATCAAACTTTCCGAGGTTTTCTCTGTTGTTTAAGATATAGCAAATACAACCAAAGTTGTGTAGAAAGTTGAGAGAAGGCTTTCTGCTATGGAAAAGTTCATAGGCTGTCTTTTTTAATCTCTTAACGATCAGCGATCGATTTTGAGTGAAACATGCAGTATTGAGAGATTCTTCCCAGAATTGTGTAGGAACACGAGACTCGTTAAGCATAGATCAAGAGGCTTCAATTATCGTTCAATTTCTCCTTTCAACAACCCCGTTTTATTGTGGAGTTCTCACAACAGAGAAATTGTGTGATATTCCCTTGTTCTCAAGGAAGTTATCAATTATACTGTTTTTGAACTCAGTGCCATGATCACTCCTTATTGAGCAAACTTTAATGTTGTTCAGTACTTCTATGCGCTTTATGAACGAGATGATTTCTTCAGGTGCATCACTCTTGGATCTCAGAGAAAAGACCCAAGTATACCTGGAAAACTCGTCAACTATAACAAGTGTGTATTTCTTTCCAGCTATGGATTATATGTTGACAAGGCCAAATAAATCCATATGCAGTAGCTGAAGCAGAGAAGTCACTAAAGAGACTCGCTTTGATTTAAAACTAGCCTTTGTCTGCTTTCCTTTTTCACACGCTGAGCAAAGAGACTCCTTTGCAAAAGAGTGTTAAAAACAGTAACGAGTTCTTTTCTAGACAACTCGTTGATTGTCTTGAAATTGAGATGAAAAAGTCATTTGTGCCACAACCAGTTGATATGTGATGAGGCTTTTGAGAGAGAACAACTATTCTCAATGAAGGGAGAATCCATGTTAATGACATATACATTTTATTGATGAGAGCCTGTTAAAGCGAGATTGTCATATTTGTTAAAGATATAACATGTATTCTTGAGAAATTTAACTGCAAAATTTTTATCACAGAGTTGACTAATGTTTAGAAGATTGTGCTTCAGTCCTTTAACATATGCAACACATCTGAAGGTGGTTACGTCGTTGGTTAATATATCAAATCCATTGGTATATCCTTTTTCGTTTCCACCAAAGATAAGGGAAGGGTCTTTTTCATCTTTATATTCAGAGAGTAGGGTTTTGTCTCCAATCATATGTCTTGAGCATCCACTATCTAAATACCAGATACCTTTGACTCCCTGCAATAGAAAGGACATTAATTTTGTTTTGGTACCCATTTCTCAATGGGTCTAGCAGAGTTAGAGATGGAGGTGACATTTCTTCACTGACACTGAAGGCTTAAAGTCAGTGGAAGTCTTCACTAAACCTGAAGAAAAGGCGTCAGTGGTATTCTTCACATTAGTTGTTTTAACAACTTTTGTGTTGATTTCATTTTGGCTGACTTTTCAGCCTTAGTTACTTTCTTTACCTTAACTGGTGAACTAGATATAGTTGAAGGACACTTAATGGCAACAGCTGAAAGAAACTTTAGGACCATAAGAATCAAGGATTGGGAGCCTTAGATGAGAGGGACCAGCTCCTAGAATACCTTTTTCAGTTGTTCTAGGAGGAACAACTGAAAATTTAGATATCTTGGGTAAAAGATTTACTTTCAGTTTTGGGATTGAACTCTGGGAACGTTCAGAGACCATTATACCTAAGGTTGAAGGTTTAGAAGCTAAAGGCATAGAATAGGTCTTCTTCAACTTGTGGTCCTTCTTGGATGGAGGGGGAATGCTGATAATGGCTTCCTTTGTCTTTGTATCTTGGACTAAGAGAAGTTCCTTCAAGAAGAGATTCAGTAGAGGAGTACTGAGTGGAAGAAGTTTCAAGGATAAAAGAGACAAAGGTTCCAAACTTAAGCATGGACCTGTCAATGACACGATCTTCCTAATCATAGGAATAACCTAGAACACTCTTGATCTTGGTGGGAATCTTAGCGTTAATAATCTCAATGGCCTTAATAGAGGCTTTACACCATCCTTCAATGGTAGCCTTTTTAGCCTTTAGTTCAACAATTGCTTGCTCTTGCTCAGAGATAGTCTGCTCGTTTTCGATGTTGATTGTTTGGTTTACAATGACTTGATCTTTAAGATTTTATTCAATCTTAGTCAGTTCTTTAATCTTAGAATGAAGTTTTTCTAATTGTTTTTTTAAATCAAGATTTAACTTTTTAGCTTTAGGTTTGCTATTTAATGTATTGTAAGAATCCACAATCAGCGTATCTAGTGCAGATAGGCTATCACAGCTAGAGGTAGAAGGGTCATTTAGATTACATACCTGAGTAGAAGTTGAAAAAGAAGGATCACTAGAGGATGATGTCTCATATGGTTCATCCTTGACATCCTTGGCCATAAGACAAAGATAGGTCGTGCCTTACTCATCTGAAGATGATTCGTCAGAAGAATCCGCCTAGTCATGTTTTTTGGCGATAAGTCCTTTGCCTTTACGCTAGAAATTCTTCATCTTTTTATATTTCTCTTTCAGTTTCAGATATTTATCGTCTTTAGGCCTGAAGGAGGATGAGATATTAGAATATGGCTTCACAACTTTCTTTGACCTGCATTCACTTGCAAATTGTCCTTTGCGTTGATAGCTAAAGCAGTTAGCCGAGGCATTGTCAATAGGATTTGACTTTGCTTGTCAGCGATAGTCAGAGAAGGAGATATGCGGAAATTACTTTTTTTTCTGGCAAACCTTCTAAAAGAGTTTGTAAGGAGGGCCAGAGACTCATCAAACTCTGATAAATCAGCGTCTGTTAAGTCCTCAAAGTTATATGGATCTAACTCAGTGATAATAAGAGAAGAAGAAGAGGTAGAAGAAATAGAAGGAGCAGCAAAAGGGGTTTCAGAGATCAAAGTTAAATGAGGGTTTTTCATTTCTCTTGAATCTTTGAGAAGATTCTTTCTCAGCTGAAGGGATTGCTCATGATTAAGCAATATCCCATAAAGAGTGCTAATGGAAAGAGATGACATGTCCTTAGACATCTTGAGATACATGGTGTAATTATCCCATGTTTCTGGCAAGCATTCTAAGAACTTTGTCAGGGTCTCAGAGTTGGAATAYTCTCTTCCAACTGTCCTTAAATTGGTAAGAAGACAATTAAAATGTTGATATACTTCAGACAAAGATTTAGATTTTCCACAGAGAAAACTTTCATATTGTCTTACTAAATTAATCTTCCTTGATTCTTGTACTTTAGATGTACCTTCATATTGAACACAAAAAGTGTCCCACATGGATTTCGAGGTTCTTAGCTTTATAACGGAGTGATAAACCTCGTCAGGAAGAGACATAGATATTATAGATCTAGCTCTAATATCTAAAGCCATTTTCTTCTTGTCCTCATCACTAGGAAGTTTTGGAATCTGCCTTTCAGAAATGGCGGCAGTCGTAGCAGTTGCAGGAACTGCTGGAGATATTGCAAATGGAACATAAGGTCCATTTTCAATATAATATGGAATTTCAGGATCCACACCTTCCAATAAAAGAGACATACGATTCTTCCAAAAACTGAAGTTATCTTTGATGAACCGGGGAGGTTTGGCTAGAGAGCCATTGTGTGAAAGTTTGTGTTTGTGTTTTGCAATGCCATTAGAATGGTAAATAAATTATCTTAAAGAAAGAAGAGATAATAAAACACTGCTCTGATACCACTTGTTGGTCCCAGACGGATCTAAAAAAGTTTAAAGGTAACAGTTTGTTGAAGGGGGATGAATACAAATACACCAAAGTTTTCATTTTTTAAAATTCTTTATTGATGAAAAAGATCAATACATAATTTAAAGACTATTTGCAAAATAAGATAAGATATATAACTTATCTAAAACAATCTAGGGAGCACACAAAATACAGAAAAGCAAGAAATAAAGGACTTGTTAAAATAAGAAACAATAACTTCGCTAAAGGAAGAGCTTAGTTAGTGTTCTTCACTTGAAGTAAAAATAACTTCGAAAGATTAAGAAGTTTGTGCTTATGAGGAAGTCCTTTCTTGGGTAGAAACTTGATCTTCAAGATATATGCTTCTTGGCTTCTTGGTAGGGAGAAAGAGGAGCTTCTCAACTATGTATACTCATTGCATTAAATGCAAGTCAGACAGTACAAGGCACGTGGCTAGCTTCTAGAGGTAAGTTTGTCCTTTGTCTTCCGATATACAGACTTTTGTCGTATTATGAACAGTAGTCTTTTACAAAGTAGGTAAGCACGTTCGGAGACAATAAAGTGACTCTATATGAGTGCTTTACTTTGAGAGGTATGGGTTTGTCCTTTGTGTGTAGGAGAATAAGACAAAAAAACTAATCTTGGTCAACAAGATTCATTTGATCGTTGACATTGGAATAACACTAAGGTTTATTCAGTGTATGATGAATCTTGAGTAGATTTCACACATTTGTAGACAGGTTTGTTATCACTGAAACCGCATCAGATCACGAACTGTTTGTCTCTATCTTTAACTTTATCTTCGATATCACTGAAGGTTCTTGTGGTGTGAGTTTTATCTTCTTGAAGAATACTTTTCTCTTGAGAGATACAATACTTGTTCAGTAATCAGTGATGATCGCTGAAACTGAATAAAGAGATAGTACTTTTCATTCGATAGAATGATCATCATTAAATCACTGAAAGAGAGGATTAACATCATCCAGTTACATTCATCTTAACTCTTAGGTGTTCATAGGATTCTATCCAACATATCTTATACTTGAACTGGCACGTTTAATCCAACCTCAATGCCTTAGAATACCTAAAGATGACCAATGCTTCTGCTTATGATATTTCCAAGTAAACTAACCATACTAAGATCGTGATCCCACCTAAACTCTTGACTAGGGGTTTACTAGGATCATTCGTCCAAAACACGACAATTTGAGTGATTAGATAGGCTCTGACCGCACTGAAAATTTGTAAGTCTTGACAAGTACCTTAAATAAGCAGCGTATGGTTTATGTATGTGAAAGGTTTGACTTTTTGAAAACATTATATTTGCTTTTAAAATTTTGATTTTCATCCAAATTAAAAATCATTTGTTTTAAAATATTACTAAAAAATCAGCTTGATTTTGATAATCATATCAATTTAAAATATCATATTTTAATTACTGATTAATAACCTATTTTAGGTTTGATTTTATTTTAAAATTGTTTTCAAATATAACAATAAAAAAAAGTGGCAAATAAAATAAAACGTAAAAATAAAACAAACATTTATGACATAATAATATATGGTTTTGGCTCTATTGTGATGGTGTGAGTCAACACAACTACGACAGTCAGTCTAAGGACATCTTTAAGCTTCCATTGGCCTCACCATCTTGGTGAAATCTAGGGACTCCGTGTTAACTTCTTGGAACTCCTTCTTCAGATGATTACAATTAAAATAGAAATACAATAAATTCTATTTATGTTTATATTTGTTACTATCTAGAAAAATTAAAATTAAATTACAACCCATTTGCAATTATACATCATAAACAACGGGTTTTTTCGGGGTAAACCATATATTATACATTTATTTTAAGCATAAAATAAATAAATTTGGTCAAATAAATAATCATAAATAAAATAGCCAAATTATTGGAACAAATTTGCATATGGCAAAATAAATCGAACTAACTTGATCCCTAATCAGTGGGTTAACAAACCACGATGCAAAACAGAAAAAGAAGAAAAATATTTTGGGCCTATGTCCAAACCGACGAGGGCAATATCTCAAACTATGTGGCTCCAAAACAGAGGTGACCAGGAACTAGACACACAATATGGACGAAACCAACGAGAATCCTGACCGATAGTCGAGCAAAACAGCAGCTCCGACAAAAAGATGACACGACAGCGACTTAAGGATTGTAGTCCCAGGCGCATCAAACATACAGATCAAATCTGATAGCCAATTGTTGCGATTTTCCACCACGTACAACCAATCATCGCTAGCCAAACGTGACATTCAGCCGCTTGGCGCATCCCTTTAATGAGAACTAGATCTAAGACATGATGCTTGGCATACTGGCCATCGACGGTGAACCAAATCTACCTATCCGCTTGGTCAAGACCATCGACAATGAGGGCAAACAAATCCAACATCAACCGCTAGGGCGGTGGCTTGGTGGTCGGTATACAACAACATGACATCGGCTCAAGGTTGAGACACCAGGCCTGTTAACCAGTAAGAACATCTCCAACTGATTCCTTAAATTTCTCCAAAATGGAACTAAAAGTTAAGAACTCCAAAATAATTACATTTATCTCCAACAGATTCCTCATTTTAGAGAATCCTATAATATTAAAATATTTTATTCATCTATTAAAATATTTATTTTCAGAGTTTACTATTTGTGATCTCAATTGGTAATCATTTTTAGGGTATTCTCCATATTTGGAGGAAAAGACCTTCTATCTCCTACTTTCTCCATTTTGGAGATAGTTTTAGAAAAGCTATTAGAAGCAAAATTTTGGCTAAAAATCTATGAGGTTAAGATAAATATTCCCCTTGATTATTATTGACAATTGGAAGGAGTATAAATACAAAAATACAACGTAATTATAGGAACTATACAAGGAAAATTACAACTAATTTGACTAATCAAATAAAACTAATTAAGGAGAGGGTTTGTCTCCAATACCCCCCTTCAAGTGCACGGGTAGCGGACGAACTCGTAACCGATCACGAAACATCTCAAAAAGCGGTCTTGGTAATGGTTTCGTGAATATGTCAGCCACCTGAAGCTTGGTAGGAACAAACTTCGTATGCAGTTTACCAGACAACACGAGCTCACGARCAAAGTGATAATCAAGATCAATATGTTTAGCTCGTCGGTGTGCTACTGGATTTTGGCTAAGAAAAATGGCACTTAAATTATCACACAATAAAGTGGGACGTTCATATGGCAATGCGTTTAAGTCACGCAATAAATGAGAAATCCAGATAAGTTCTGCAGCGGTGTTGGCCATAGCCCGGTATTCTGACTCGCAGCTAGATCGGGAAACTGTTGGCTGCTTTTTTGCACTCCAAGACACTAGATTTCCACCAAAAAAGATTGAGTAACCGTACGTGGAACGTCTGGTTTCAATGCAGCGAGCCCARTCGGCATCAGAGTAGCCAATGAGCATGGATCTCTTAGGACACGADAATTGAAGACCATGAGTAAGGGTGCCTTTGACATATTTCATTATCCTTTTTACCAATGTAAAATGTTGATCTGTTGAAGAATGGAGAAATTGATTTGCTTGATTAACAGCATATGATAGATCTGGCCTCGTTATAGTCAAATACTGAAGAGCTCCAACAAAAGATCGGTATAAAGTAGGATCATGAAAGAGATTGCCGCTRGTGGTGAAGACATCGTTAGTTGCAAGAGGTGTCCCAACAAGTTTTGAATCAAGAAGACCAGCCCGACTTAGAATATCATGAGCATACTTACTTTGGCTGAGAAACAAACCATCTGATGTATAAGAGACTTCAAGGCCAAGGAAGTAACTTAATTTGCCTAAATCTTTAATAGCAAATTCAGCTTTTAAACTGGTGATGAAACGAGCAATGGATGGCTCATGATTGCCGGTGAGGATGATGTCATCAACATACACCAACAAATATAAAAGACACGAGCCACGATGAAAAATAAAAAGTGAYGTGTCGGCTTGACTACATTTAAAGCCTTGGTTAACCAAAAACGAACTTAGCCGTTGAAACCAAGCCCTTGAAGCTTGGCAAAGTCCATAAAGAGCTTTGTTTAGACGACACACATGGTTTGGATGACGTTCATCAACATATCCTGGCGGTTGCTCCATGTAAACCGTTTCACGAAGATGGCCATTGAGAAACGCATTCTTAACATCAAGTTGATGAAGATGCCATTGATTTGTTACTGCTAAGGAAAGAACAAGATGAACTATTGTGGCTTTAACGACGGGGCTGAAGGTATGAGAGAAATCGAAACCCGGAATTTGTGTAAAGCCTTGTGTCACAAGTCGTGCTTTATGTTGGTCAATAGTTCCATCAGCATGATATTACGTGCGAAATACCCATTTGGACCCTACCACATTTGCATTCAGCGGACGTGGAACAAGAGTCCACATATTATTTTGATGAAGTGCCTGAATTTCTTCATTCATGGCATGAGACCAATGTTGGTGTTTGGAAGCCGATTTAAAGCCACTGGGTTCCTTGGCAGCGAACAAAGCAACATGCAAGTTGATAGGAGAAATAGCAAGGAGATCGAAAATATGACGAGGTTTGACAATGCCCGCTTTACTCTTAGTGGTCATCGGATGAACGTGAGTTGGTAAAGGAACAGAAGCTGTGGAAGGTTGGTTATCAGGTTGCGACAGGGAAGGGGTTGGTTGGTGGGATGGCGAAGTGGAGTGTAGGGAAGTTGGTTGAGTGGTTATGGATGTAGTAGGCTCAATTTCAGGAGGTGTCGATGGTGAGGGAGTATCATGCAAACAAGAGGAGCAAGGCATGTGAGGTTGAGATGAGATGGATGGTTTGAGGTTTGTAGATGTAGGTTCTGGTTGGTCACGTGGAAGAGGAAGTACTTCATCCGAATAGGAGCATAAGAATAAAGTGGCAAGATCAGTGGGAGTCGTTTTCCTTGCAAACGGAAARGAGGTCTCATCGAATCTTGCATGTCGAGTTATGAAGACCYGATAGGTGTTGGGGTCCAAGCATTTGTAGCCTTTATATTGTGTGGAATAACCAACAAAAATACATTCGATGCTGCRTGGTGCGAGTTTRTGCTCCGAATAGGGCCTTAAGTAAGGAAACACTCGGCATCCAAAAACCTTAAAATTGTTGTAGTTTGGTACCGAATTGAAGAGGACCTGAAATGGAGATTTCTGTAGCAACAATTTTGTAGGGAGACGATTAATAATATGAATCGCTGAAGAGAAAGCATGCACCCAAAAARTTRCAGGTGCATTTGCACCAAATAACATGGCAAGACCGGTTTCGGTTAGATGYYGATGCTTGCGTTCTACACGTCCATTTTGTTGCGGAGTGTATGGACAYGACATTTGATGATGAGTACCATTATCAAGAAACAATTGCCGAACTCGATTGTTTAGAAATTCGGTGCCCCCGTCACTTTGAAAGACCTTTAGCTTGCAAGAGAATTGTGTTTGAGAAAACTTTAAAAAGTTTTCTAATACCTCAAAAAAACTAGACTTTGTTTTTAGAGGATAGAACTAAGAAAATCTCGAGTAATCATCAACAAATAAAGCATAGTAACGATATCCATCAACTTAAGTAACGGGAGCGGGTCCCCATAAATCACAATGAACCATGTTAAGAACATGCAAAGATCGTTTATCATTTAATTGAAAAGGCAAACGATGTTGCTTTGAAAGTTCACAAGAGGAACAAAGACTTGGTCTTGGTAAGATAGAAGTAAGATGCAAATACCCATGTTTATTGAGAATAGTGATAACATCAAAGGCAACATGGCCAAGTMGTTTATGCCATAATTCAAACGAAGCTTTAGAACAAGAAATAACCGATGCAGAAAGAGCTTTAAAACCCGGGTTCAAAACATAGAGTCCATCCTTATGCGTTCATGTGGCTAGGATAGTTTTGCTGACCGAATCCTGGATAGCAAAGTAAGATCGAGAAAATAAGAAGTCAATCAGGTAATCATTAGTCAAATTGCTAACCGAAAGAAGTTTCTTTTTGATATTTGGGACTATGAGAACATCTCGTAATTTTAAGTTCAGGTTAACCGATAATGTACCAATACGAGAGATGGGGAGTACATTACCATCTCCAACTGAAACCTTCTCATTTCCATGATAAGGCACGGATGAATCAAGAGTAGCCGAGGATGGAGCCATATGGGCTGTTGCACCAGAGTCCACGTACCAATCCRGACTAGAGTCATTTAGTCTGCAATCGGCGTTAAACGCCTTAGCCAAATTTGCAGTCAAATTGGAAGAGTTTTGGGCAYAACTTCCCAATTCTGGACAAGATGTGGCATAATGACCTTCATGCCGACATAACTGGCAATGAGGTTGTCATCGAACACGGCCTCGAGAGGAAGAAGTGCCCCGATAAATTGACCGTCCAGATCTGCCCTTTCCACGCCAAGGCGGCAGAGAATGACGAGCAGTAAAAGCGACGGGAGAGGGAGCAGAACTGTGTAGCGATGAAACAAACAACTCGTGACCCTCAGCTTAAGCAATAAGATCACGAAAAGAAGGTCTTGGTTGGACAGCTCGGTGGGCAGTAGAAAAGGTTTCAAATGACGGTCCTAAGCCACATAAGAACCAATGGCTCTTGTCCATGTCAGGAACCGGTTGACCGATGGCTGCAAGTTGATCACAGATAGACTTGAACTGTTTAGCAAAATCAGAGACAGAGAGATTACCCTTTTTKAATTGGCGGAGAGAGTCTTTAAGATTCTGAGATCGCTCCATAGAATCATGGCTATAGGTCGCTTCTAAGGCGTGCCATACAGCACGAGAAGAAGAGAGACCCAACACTGCTGCCATGGCTTCTTCGGACAGAGAAGATTGAAGAATAAGAAGCACCTTCTGATCGGTTTCAACCCAAGAGAGATAGGCAGAATTTTGGGTTTCTTTGTCGTTGACCAGAATAGTTTTTGGAAGAGCGGGATACGAGCCATCAACAAAATGCATCCACTTTTGATGAAGCAGCAGCGGGTTAATCTGATTTCGCCAGAGGAGATAGTTGGAGGAGGTTAGTTTGATGGTGAGCATATGAATGAGAGTGTTCATGGGGAGAGAAGAATCGATGGAGGCCATCGGAGATGAGAAGAAAAGATCGAAGAAGGGGCAATAGATGCAAAAGGTTAGGAGAGGAACGAGATTAGGCTGATACCATATCAGATTAAGATAAATATTCCCTTTGACTATTATTGACAATTGGAAGGAGTATAAATACAAAAATACAACGTAATTATAAGAACTATACAAGGAAAATTACAACTAATTTGACTAATCAAATAAAACTAATTAAGGAGAGGATTTGTCTCCAATAAAATCCTTATTTTCTCCATTTTCGAGAAGTTGTTGGAGATGTTCTAACAACGACCAACAAAATCCTAATAGCAGCAACTGTCAGAAGGTGCTCGGTGGGTAAAAACAGCCCCGGCCAAGGCTGTGGCTTTATATGGTTCGGTAGAAAACAGCAGCAGCAGTTACCAATGGCTGCAGGTTGAGAACGATGACTGATATGGTCGTTTTTCGATGGGAGAACGGAGATAAAAAGTGGTGATCGATTAAGGGGTTAAAACCCTTTTAGCCAGTGTCGATGGTACAGACAAGTTCAACCCACACAAGGCAGTAGTCCAACGACAATAAACAAACGTGTCAATAGTCGTATCAACGGCGGTGAAGCCTCTTGGAGCTGCTGATGGAGAGGATGCCACTCGTTGGGCTTTGAAATCATTTGAATCGGTGACGAACAAACATCGCAACAACAACTGGTGGTTGGAGATAGTGAGTGTGATCGGCTATTTCTTTCAATGTTGAATACAACAACCAAAACTAAGTTAAAAAAATTTAACACCGACATAATTATATTAGGAAAGGTCCCAGTTGAATTTTAGGGTCCAATTAAAATCTAATTTTCCATATAAAATTTGTATCTTTTAATTAAATACTCAAAGTGGCTTTAATACCACTGTTGGGTTTTATACACTTCTGTAACTTTAAACGCAATAGGAAAAAAGTCAAATATTTTGGTTACAATTAGAAAACCTTTCTAAATCATAAAAACCATAGCCAGATCCAATGATGTATTTAATTAAAACCACATATCATAGGGTGTTTAGAATTTTACTTTTATAGATCGGAAGTTGGTATCATCTGACCACCAAAAACCAATGTAGGTTTCCTCCATAGACGATCCACACATGAACACGCTGATAATTCCTATTGGGTGCTAGCCCAAGAACCCTAGATCTATATGTGTATTACAGAAAAGAAAATGTTTATTTTCAGTATGTTTTTTTAGAGGCTAAATTATAATTTTCAATCGATCATAAATAATTTAGCCTAGCACCTTATTTATACGGTCTGAATTATAGATAGACTATAATTCAAAATAAAGTTTAATAATTATCTGTAACTTATATATAATTATCTTAAACTTTAATATAAATTATACATATTTTCACTTAGATCGTGTAATTATCATAATTACACTTCAACAAATATTTTCCTAATTATCCTCCAAGAATAATTATATCTAAAATCAACTTGATTTAATTTGGGTTTTTACAAACAGAAGCAAATGTATTCTTTTTGTGTCACCCTGAAGGTTTACATATTCCCCAACAACAACCCTATGTGACATTTGTAATAGGCATATAATAACTTAAAGCAATGATGCAGATTTAATGGTTAACAAAGAACAAAAAAATGGTGGAGAATATGAGAGCAACGTAGAAGAACAAAGAGAGAAAAAAAAAAGGCGAGAAACAACTTCAAACAACTTACAGTTGAAAATTAAAGCATGTTGACCAAAATACCCCTATGTCCACCATGAGTTATGCATGCCATTCACATTAAATTTCAATAGATACCACCAAATATAACGTGTAAATAAAATACCCGTCAACATAAACCATAAAGGGAATCTTATATTACAATCTTCAAGGTAATATATTTTTTATCCAGTCGTCCCATACTAGACTAAGTAGGGGTGCTCACTGGTTGGTTTGATCGGGTTGAAGACATTTGAACAACCTAATCCAATGTTTGTGGTTTGAAAAATCTCAACCCAACGCAACCTAAAGTGCAATCCAACCCAACCCAAATCATACAGGTTGGTCGGGTTAGTCAGGTTGGTGAGATTGATACTTTGGTACATCAAAAAATCCTCCTAACCTTGAATATGTTTTTTTTTCTCTACTCTACTCATAATTTCTTTTTTATCATCAACCTTATTGTACAACTTATCCATAATTCTTAAATCTTAAGTATATCACATTCAATTAATTTCTCAATTTGCATATATATATATATATATATATATATATAT
>NW_020201889.1:44195-45992 GCF_001531365.2 Cynara cardunculus var. scolymus
AATTATAAAAAAAAATTGGATTAAAAAATTACACAAAAAATGAGGAATTTCAAATAGTTAATTTGATACTAATATCAATATATTTTTGTCAAATTTTTATGATATCGTCAAACATATATTTTATTCAAAAATAAAAACATCATCGCTTTCTCAAAATCATATAAAGCCATATTATAACATCGACTTAGATAAAGAATAAAATGAAATATTAAAAACACGATGTATCTCGCTGCATTGCGCGAGTACGCTTCATATATATATATATATATGGCTCATTCAAGAAAGAACTGACTAGTTTGTGGTAAATGTGAGATCCAATCTCAATCACAAATCAATAGATAAATTAGGAAATTTATAATTTTGGTAATTTTGAATTAAAATTTTAATGCAAGGACATTTTAGATATTTTAAAACTCTCTTCTCTCTTCTATTCTCTCTATGTCCCCTGTCCTCTGTGCTCCGATGATACCACTATGATACCTAAAAATATTGACTCTATTAAACAAAAGACACACAAACGACCCTTAGTGTGATACCCAAACACATATAAGATGCATTGTGATACCACTATGTTACATCTCCAATCGACCACACAAACGACCCTCAGTGTGATACCCAAGCACATATAAGATGAATTGTGATACCACTGTGATACCATTGATTTCAATTCAACTAATCAGATTTGGTGATGATGAGGGTGGTTTTCCGATTGAATTTGAATCGGATCTGGTGGGAAGATAGAGAGATAAAGGAATTTAGGGGGTTTAAGAGTGAGATAAAGAGAGAGAGAGAGAGAGACAAGACTTAAATGCAAAATTGGAATTCGAAACTAATTAAAGTAACTTGAAATCATATTAATTTACTAAGAAATCATGTTTACCAATTTACCGTTATATTTATTTTAAGAAATCATATTAATTATCCTGAATGATTGGTCCACGTTGGATCTCACGGTTACCACAAACTAAATAGTTCTCATTTGATTAGGCCCCTATATATATATATATAGAGAGAGAGAGAGTTTGGTTCAAATGTTAACCAAGATTATTGTGTTAACTTTGTTAACCAAGCTCAATCAATGAAAATTCATCTTTTCTTTATGTTCACATACATCTCATATGTTAATGACAAGGGTAATTAAGTAATTTTACCCTTTTGTGTAACTCCCATTTGGGAGTTACAAAATCTAAAAATCTCATAAATTGATGATGATTTAATACTGATCTTGTTTTTTAATTTGTGATTGTTTTTGAAATTTGATTTATCTATTGTGATAACCAGATCCTGGTTATTACCCAAGGTATGTAATATGTGATTATTTGATAAAATGATTGCATGATAACGTGATAAACTGATTTGTTTGATACGTGCTGGTGTGCGAAAATGTGCATTTAATTGGATGAAGGAGTATACATATTTTATATATATATATATATATATATATATGTGCATGAGTGTGCATGTGGGTGTAAGGTTATTATATGCATATAATATGTGCTTATAGATATACATATGTATGTAGGCATGTATGTGTTGGTAAAGAATATGCATAGGTGTGCATGAGATGGTCCATCATGCAAACACTTGGCTTGTTTAAGTAGCCCACTTCTTTTTTTAGAAACTATATAAAGAGGCTTAAACCTCTCATTTGGCTGGCTTCCATTTTGAGAAGTTGAGAGTTTTTAAGGAGTGTTGTCCGGTTAAGCAAAAAGGAGGTGATTTCAAGTTGGTTTCAAGCGTCCAGTTTCAAAAAGGATTGATTTCTAGCATTTTGTGTTCAAAGCTTTATAAGGTGAG
>NW_020201890.1:0-6627 GCF_001531365.2 Cynara cardunculus var. scolymus
ATAAGACATGTTGCAGAACCTCTGTGAGATATGACAGAGGTTCTGTCAGATATAACTTGAAAGCACTTCAAAGCAGAGGACCAGTTTGCAGAACCTCTGTGAGACACGACAGAGGTTCTGTCACTTGAGACTTGTTCGCTTGAGCATCTTCTGCAGTTGGTCCTCTGTCATCTTCTGTAATAGATTATCTTCTGTCAAAACTTGCGGTTTACTTTTTCCATACTTTTACATTAAATGAAATGAGAGCTAACACAAGCCAAAAACAGTTTATTTAAAATTCCATCTAATTGTAAGATTAATACTAATTACGAAGTTTTGGTCTTCAAAGAACCCATGAAATATAGTTTTTAGTCACAAAAGTTGCAATGTTGTATAATCTTTAAAGAGTTTGCAATTAAGCTGGGTTTTTGGATGAAAATTATTTTGTCATGAAACTAGAGGAGCTCTGGTTGGTCATGACTCATTGGATGGGGAACCAGAGGTCTCTGGTTAAACATACCCTGTTGGGATGAGGAACCAGAGGTCTTTGGTTGTGCAAGATGAATAAGTTCATCGATGAATTGTAGGGTTGTATGTATAATGAGCCTTCGATAGACAAACCAGAGGCTCTAGTTAAGCATGGACAACCCATGATGTAGGACCAGAGGGGCTCTGGTTGAATACACATGTTTTATTCATCATTTATCTAGCATTTTGGTATCTAGAGGCTTTGGGATGGAAAATGCATATTTATGTAATGAAAAGCTCTTTATGATGAATGAAAAGCTCCCCCTAGAATGATGGATGGGGAGGAGATTGAGATTAAAACTCCCCCTTGAACCAATAGGTAGGTTCATTTTGATGATCAGAGGCTCTGGTCTATATAACCAGAGGCTCTGGTTGTGAATGATGATGAAAAGTGATATGAAATGTGGCTTAGTATAAGAATAGATATGAAGGTGAGTGGGTCTTTGAGACCAGAGGGCTCTGGTTCCAAAGACAACGAATCCAGAGGCTCTGGTCTTCAGAACCAGAGGCTCTGGTTGTAACGGTGATAAAAAAATAGTTATGAAAGAATGGTGAAGTATATGCAAAATGGTATGAAACGATGGAGCCTTTGAAACCAGAGGGCTCGGGTTGCAAAGGCGATGCAAAGAAATATGAAAAATTTGTTAAGTGCATGTATGTAGGTGATGAATGGATGTGCCTTTGAGACCAGAGGGCTCTGGTTTCAAAGACTTTGAATCCAGAGGCTTTAGTCTATACAACCAGAGGCTCTAGTTTGGAGGAGAATACTTGGTGAAAAAGTACCAAGCATTTACTTTGGACCAGAGGTCTCTGGTTCCAAAGGCGATGAGAAATTTTGCCAAAAATTAATCAAGTGTTTCTAAATGGCCAGAGGCTCTAGTCTTTATAACCAGAGGCTCTGGTTTAGAGTACTTGGATGTTTATGGCCAATATACTATATATCACTTATAGGCATAACCATGAGATATTGAGGATCTCTAGTTTCAAACTTATGATTGTCTCTAAGTGGTGAGATTCAGCATATCCATCTTGCAGACTAGGAATAAAAATCTTTTCTCATCAAGAGCTTTTGTGAAAATGTCAGCAAGTTGAATCTCAGTAGGAACAAAGTACATCTCTATATTACCTTTTTCAACATTGTCTTTCAGAAAGTGGTACCTTACATCGATGTGCTTGGTCTTGGAATGTTGCACAGGATTTGCAGAGATAGCTATTGCACTCTTGGAGTCACAGAGGATTGGTATGTTTTCATATTGAAAGCCATAGTCCTTAAGCTGAGTTTTCATCTAGAGAACTTGTGAGCAACAACTAGCAGCAGCAACATACTCTGCTTTTGCTGTGGATATTGAGACCCAATTTTGTTTTCTGGATGTCCAACTTACTAGCTTGTCCCCCAAGAGTTGACAGCTTCCAGATGTGCTCTTTCTATCAAGCTTGCAACCTGCATGATCTACATCTGTGTAGGCTGTTAGATCAAAGCCAGAGTTCTTTGGATACCAGAGACCCAATGATGGAGTTCCCTTAAGGTATCAAAAGATCCTCTTGACTACAGAGATATGTGATTCTTTAGGATTTGATTGATATCTTGCACAAAGACATGTAGCAAACATTATATCTGGTCTACTTGTAGTCAGATACAAGAGTGATCCAATCATGCCTTTGTAGGTTGTTACATCCACAGATTTGCCTGATGGATCAGCAAATAATTTGGCTCCTGTAGCCATAGGAGTTCTCATCGATGATGAATTTGAGAGAGAGTATTTCTTCAGAAGGTCAGTCACATACTTGGACTGATTGATGAAAATCCCTTCTGAAGTTTGTTTTATTTGAAGACCAAGGAAGAAACTAAGTTCTCCCATCATGCTCATCTCAAATTTGCTTTTCATCAGTTCTGATAATTTTTTGCAATGCTTTGCACTTGTAGAGCCAAATATGATGTCGTCCACATATATTTGTACAAGAAGTATGTCACCTTTATGTTTCTTGAGAAAGAGTGTTGTATCGATTGTAACCTTTTCGAAGCCATTGTTGATGAGAAAGGTGGATTGAGTTTCATACCAGGCCATGGGTGCTTGCCTCAGCCCATAGAGGGCTTTGTCCAGAAAGTAGACATATTCTGGATGTTTTGGATCTTCAAACCTTTGTGAGGAAGGTAGACTTGACATCCATCTGATAGACCTTAAAGCCTTTGTGAGCTGCATAGGCTAGGAATATTCTGATGGCTTCAAGTTTTGCGACAGGAGCAAATGTCTCATCACAGTCAATCCCTTTTTCTAGCAGTAGCCCTTTGCAACAAGCCTGGGCTTGTTCCTTATTACTATGCCATCTTCGTCCTTCTTGTTTCTGAAGACCCATGTGGTTCCTATGGTCGTTTTCCCTTTGGGCAGAGGCATAAGGGACCGTACTTTGTTTCTCTCAAACTGGAGTAGTTCTTCTTGCATCGCGTCTATCCAGTTTGGATCTTGTAGGGCTTCAGAAATCTTTTTTGGTTCTATTATGCTAAGAAAGTTGGCGAATAGGCATTCATTAGCTGTTGCTGATCTCGTCTTGACACCAGATGTTGGATCACCAATGATTTGGTGTTGTGGGTGGTCTTTTGTCCACTTGGTTCTTGACTGGGGTTTTGGAGCGACAGCATGCAATTCTTCATTGACTGATGGAACTGCTTGCTCCCCCTCGTAGAGATCAGCTTCAGAGTTAGACTCTAGTTCTTGTTCTTGATCTAAAGACACAGAAGAAGTAGCAAGTGAAGTCACATGAGTTTCAGTAAGAGTTGTACCTTTAGCATTGGAGACTTCATGTTCTTCATCGGTTCTGGAAGTGGATTTTGCAGTACGTACATGTCCAGATATTACTTCTTCTTCGAAGATGTCTTCAAATAATTGAGTTAACTCTGATTCATTGGGTTTGCCAAGTGATGAATCAGATGCTCTTATTTGAAGTTCGAGTCCTGAACTGTTATGTTCAAAAGTCATTGGTGTGGAGTCATCAAAGGACACATTGATGCTTTCTATGACAATTTTTGTCCTTTTGATGTAGACTCTATAGGATTTTGCGGTTTGAGAGTATCCCAAAAAGATCCTTTCATCAGTTTTTTTGTCGAACTTGCCAAGATATTCCCTATCATTGAGTACAAAGCATTTGCACCCAAAGACATGGAAATACTTGACATTTGGTCTTCTTTGATTGATGAGCTCATAGGGTGTCTTATGGTGCCTCTTGTTGATGATGGACCGATTTTGGGTGAAGCATGCGGTAGACATTGCTTCAGCCCAGAAGGTGATGGGTAACTCTGATGAAGCAAGCATGGTCCTTGCTTCTTCCACAAAGGTTCTGTTTCTTCGTTCTACCACCCCATTCTGTTGTGGGGTTCTGGTTGTGAGAAATTTTGTGTGATGCCTACATTGATGAGGTATTCATCAATTCTGGCATTTTTGAATTCAGTTTCATTGTCGCTTCTAACTTTAATGAGTTTTTGTTGTAAAAGGACTTGGAGTCTTTTCATCACCCCAATGAGTAGGTTAGGAACTTCTGATTTCTTCTTCACAAACTCAACCCAGGTGTATTCGGAGTATTCATCAAGGAGTACCAATATGTACTTCTTTCCTGAGAGGCTTTGTGTGGAGATGGGCCCACAGAGATCAATATGGATCATATCCAAGGGCTTGGTGCAGGAGGTTTCTGACTTTGTTCGGTGAGAGGCCCGTTTTAGTTTTCCCATCTCGCAGGCTGAGCATAGACGATCTTTTTCAAAGTTGAGATCAGGAATCCCCTTGACCAGCTTCTATTTGGCTAGCTTTCTTAGGACATCAAAATTCAGATGTGAGAACTTCTGGTGTCATAGCCAATTTTCATCGCTCTTCTAGGATACAAGGTAAAGGGTGTCTCCTCCCTCGGAGGATTAAAAGTCCAGAAGATAGAGATTCCCTTCTCTCTTGGCCTTCATGATGGTTTGACCGGGTTTTGTTTCTATGATGCAGAAACCTTTGCGGAATCTGACTTCAAGTCCCTTGTCGCAGAACTGGCTTATGCTTAGTAAGTTGTGCTTCAGACCTTCAACATAAGCCACTTTGCTGATGGATATGTTGCCTTTGATGAGAGTTATGTATCCCTTGATGGTTCCTTTACTGTTGTCTCCAAAAGTGACAGAGCCTCCAAATTTCTCGATGAAGGAGGACAGCTGACTTTTGTCACTAGTCATGTGCCTGGAGCGACCTGAATCCATGTACCATGGTTGCACATGCTAGTCCTACAAGACAAATTAAGGGGTTTTAGGTACCCATTTCTTAATGGGTCCATGTTTGTTAGTAGGAGATACCTCTCTCTTTTCATCACCCTTAGCCTTTGCGGGCTTGGGTTTGTTAGCATTTCCCTTGCCCTTGGACTTGGGCTTTTTCACGTTTTCATTGGATTTAAATTTATAGCGATAAACGTGTTGGGAGAATATGCAGCGATGTGTCAACATGTGGTTCCTCAGGTTTTGTAAAAGAGCTAAACATTGACAATTGTGATTCTTTGGACATGAATGTTTAACGTTCTTTTTATTCGCTAAAAATGAAGAAGTAAATGCAGGGATGTAAATCCTGTTCTAGCATCGGTTGTTTTTACAAACTTCCTATCTAGTTCAGATTTTTTATTTGAAGGGGTCTTTGTCTTTACTTCTTTTCTTCTAAGGAAGGACTGCTTTTCTTCAGCTGAATGAGAGGAAAAGTGGTGGTTAAATTTCTCAGAGGCAGGCCACTTCTATTTTTGCTCACGAGTGAACTTAATGAACTTAGAAGATATGCTAGGGCCTTTTGAGTTATCGTTGGCAGATTTGATATTTCTCAGTTTTCCCTTTCCTTTATCTGAAGATTTCATCAATGGAGGAATACCAGATTTCATTGAGGGTTTGAAGTTTTGAGGCTTCTTATTCTCAATGATCTTTGGTGATTTACAGATCATCTCTTCTTCACATTCGGAATCGAGAAAGTCTCTTGCTGATTTCTCGAAATCAAAATTAGCATGGATGTTCGAGGGAGGTGTGGGTTCAGAGGTTAATGCTTCAGAGTGATCTGCTTGAGGTTCCATCGTTTCTAACTTAGATGAATTTTTAATGTTACTTGGATGATTCATTGATTCATCAGATGATGGTTCCTTATTAGGATTCTTCTTTTCATCAACATTACTTGCTGATGAAGTGGGATAGACAACCAGAGACTCTGGTTTAACCATAGGGTTTCCATCGGTCTCTAATTTGGAGATGTCGTTCCTTTCATCAGAATTCTTACATGTACTGTTCTCGTACACCATGTTTTCAAAATCCTGTCTTAAGATGACAGTTTTTCCATCGACTTTAATTCTTTTAAAATTTGCTTTTGGCTTTGGGATAAAGTTGGGTTTCAGAATGCATCCAAGTTTGAAAGTGGATTCAAAGGTGGATTTCTTTGTTTCGATGAAGGAGTCCAATTCATTGAATCCAATCCCTTGATTGTCCGTTTGACCGTTTAACTTTTTCTACACATCTTGGGCATCCTTGTATTTCTTCATCAAAAGTTCATTGGTTTGAAGCTTCTGGTGAAGAATCTCCCTTTCTTTTTGGAAGAAATCTTTGAGAGTCACTGAGTTAAGTCTCTCTGACTCGGATTCTTTTAAGGCCTTAGTTTTCTTTTCTAAGTCTTTGGTTACTCGCTTGTTTATTTCCAGAAGTTTTTCTTCCTCTGATTTTTTAAGTGCGGCTATGCGAGTCTTTTCTTTCATGAGATCAACCTTTTCTTCGGTTAGAAGATCAGTCTCTCTTTTGTAGAAACTGACTTCTTTTTTCGCTTTAAGTCTTTCAGATTTTTCAAAATTTAATTTTTCTTTTAATTTTAAAAAGTCCTCTGAAAGCTTAAATACTGTTAACTCTAGCTCAGATGGAGCAGAGTTGGTTTTATTGAAAGTAGAATCACATACCTGATCATCAGTGTCAGATGTAGATTCTGCATTGGACGTGGCCATCAGACAAATGAGTGCTTTGTCTTCTTCATCGGATGCAGAATCAGACACTCAGTTTTCTTTCTCAACCATCAGGCTTCGCTCTCTAGGATTGTACTTGTATTTATTCTTGTAATAGTCAGCATCCTTTACCAGTCGTCCTCT
>NW_020201890.1:6822-33861 GCF_001531365.2 Cynara cardunculus var. scolymus
GAACTGCTTTGTAATCAAGGCCAGAGATTTGGCAAAGGCTTTGATATCATCATCTGATTCAAAGTTTCATCTTCAGATTTTGATTCCACCACCAGTGCTTTCTTTTCTTTCTTCTTATGATCTCTGGTGGAGGTCCTTGAAACGTCCTTTTCTTCAGCTGCAAGAGCCAGGGGTCCACCGATGGACACCTTTTTTTTCATAATATCGTTCTCTTATGCAGCAAGCGTTCCCTATACGTCATGGAGTGACCAGCCGTCTAAGTCCTGATTTGCTTGAAGGGACATCGACAGCTGTGTCCATTCATCGCCGAGACTTTTAAGGAATAAAACATTGTTTTCTTCCTTTGTTCTGGAGATATCGTTTCGTCGACATTTATTAATCAATGTGTTGAAATGATCGCATGTCTTCTGAATCGGTTCATCAGGAAGAGCCTTGAAGTTGGCGTATTCTTAGAGACATTGGGCTCTACGATTCTTCTTCGTTTTTTCCCCTCCTTCCAATTGGCTTGCCAGCTCATCCCATAGTTCCTTGGTTGTGGAACATGCATCAAGGGATTGGAAAATTTCATTGGGTATGGCTATAATTATCAGTCTTTTGGCCATTTTGTCGGATGTACGGGGGCGAGTGGTTTCTTGGTCCTCTGCCCCTGCTCTATGTCGTCTTCATTCCAATTCTTCTCATCCTTGTGCATGTAGTAGGCAGGGATTTCTGATGTGGTATTTGTTCCTAGGACTCTTGGAACAAGAGTCTGTGGAACATAGGGACCCTCCATGACAAATCGTAGAAGATTTATGTCCATCCCTTCAAGAAAGTTCACCATTCGTATCCTCCATTATGGGTACTCTTCTCTTTGAAGAGTTTGAGGTTTGGTGAGGGAACCAACACTATAGGCGGAATTCCAGTTGGCCATTAAGATTTTTAGAAGAGAGAAAAATTACGTTTTTAGAGAAGATATTTTATTAAAAACGTGAATTGAGAGATTTTTTATGATCGTTTGATTGGAAAAACAATCAATTGGCTCTGATACGAATTGTTGATCCCAGATCTTTCAATAACACTAATAATTAAGTTAAGAATAACCAAATTATAGTGTTTAGATGAATAAAATGATGAACACTCAAGAACAATGTATGAACATTCAAAGAATAATCTTGAGTGCCAAGGATATCACTTTAATCCAATAATTATGAAAAATGTAAAGCGTCTTAGATTACAATAGGCCTAACCACCTATTTATAGTAGTAATCAAATAAGAAGATAACTATCTAGTGAGACTATTTAGCAAATCTTCTACTAACAGATAAAGCTTATCTAAAACAAGGATAAACATTAAATCCAGATAAACTTTGTAGAATCCAGCTGTTGATTGGTCATCTCCAGCTGTCTTCCATGGGATATGAGTTCAACCTTATCTTCATTTCTTCATTGCTTGCTTCTGGTTGAACTGGTGAAGAAAACTTCAAGTGTTATTACCCAGAGGGGTTATGGAGATGCACTTTCCATCGCATCTCTGGTCAGTTCATTGACCCTCTGGTTGTTCTTTAGACTTAGTCATTTTTCCTTGAAGCCTTCCATCGGCCTTCTGGTTCTTCATCACTTGTTTGTCTTCATTACTTCTTACATAATACTTATGGGGTCTAACATATATGGCATCCGGATTGGTTATCCGGACAAGATTTTGAGATTCAAGCTAAGTGGTAAATCGGTCAAGTTATGTGAAGTGTTGTCTGGATTTGTTATCCGGACAAGGTTGACCGGATTATGTGTTGACTTGTCAAAGGATGATTCTTTTAAACAATAAATGGGATTTTTGACAAAATGAATTTGAACTGATAAAAATTCCATTGACCGCGGTCTATTCTATATGGAATTATTTTGTGAAATATTTTGATGAGGAAATAAGGGTGGCATATCAAGGAGAGGTGTACCATGGGGATAAGGGTGGCATATCAAGGAGAGGTGTACCATGGGATAAGGGTGGCATATCAAGGAGAGGTGTACATTCGGATATAAGGGTGGCATTTGTATGTGTGTGTGTTATGTAATATAACTCCTACTATCATATCCCTTAAGATTACCGTGGTCTGTAATCTTTATTTCTTTGTGATTTAAAGGTTTAGGATCAGGGTTCTTATTGGAAATTATAGTCTGAATATTATTGAGGAGGAGATAACAGGTTTAGCCTGGAACTTTGAATAACCTTATCTGACTTGAAAGGTTTAAAAATAGCATTATGATATTCTGGATTGTGTAAACCTATTTAGATTTGATATATTGTTTGCAAGTGGAGAATTTGGCTTTAAAAGTGAAAGGTATTGGTATTATGTTTTTACTCGTTCATATATCTGTTATATATATGAAAAGTTATTATACTTAAAAGTTTTGGTGTTTTTCACCCTGCAATAACATAAATAGGGTAACTCACTAGACCTTTCGGTCTAACCCTTGTTTTATGATTTTAAATATGTATTGCAGGAAGTGCAGTCGGTAAGGGAAAAGGGAAAATGTAATAAGTTCCCTATGTATTTATCTGCATGAAGAATGGCTGGTGATATGTTTAGTTTTGATAGATAAATCTTGATTAGTACAAGAATTTTATTTTGAATTTTTGGACCATGTATTCTGTAATGGTAGATTCTTGTACTAAGGGACCTATGTTGTGTACAAACATGTATTTCTTGCATATGAGGTATATGTTACGTGCAATGTGTGGTATGGGGTGTTACAAAAAGAATGTCGATGTTATTATTGCAAAGAGATAGGACATTATGCTAATAAATGTCCCAAAAAATTTAATAAAAATGTTAATGTGATAACTAGATCCTGGTTATCACCTAAGGTAATTAATACGTGATTATTTGTTAAATGATTTCGTGATAGCATGGTAAATTGATATATTTGATCATGCTAGTATGTGAAATTTTATGCATAAATGTGTATGCATCAATTATATGGGCATAAGTGTACATGAGAAATTGATTTACGCATGGGTATGCATGAGTTATGTTAGAATGTATGTATATATATATATATATATATATATGCACATACATGCATGATATATGGGTGCATGGGTTGTGTAGCCGCCTTCCCTGTTTGGGAAGGGTATATAAAGAGGTTGAGGACTTCAATCCATTCTCTTGCCATCTTGTAAGTTTAGTAAGCGATTTAGAGAGAGAGAGAGAGGTTGATCGGATTGCTCAAATTTTGTCTGAATTCAATTTGGTTTCAAAGAAATTTCATAAGGTGATTGGTTAAATTGTTTGAACCTTTTGAATTGTATATGGAATTATGTTTTAAAAAGCTTTATACCTGCGTTAAGTTTTACTCGGTCAAGAGTTGAGCGATTTATAATTAAACCGGGCAAAGGGTGAGCGGGTTCTAGCTTAAATAGATCAAGGCACGAGCGGTTTAAGGCTAAACCGCCTGAAGTGTTAAATGATATAATCTTAAACCGGACAAGGGCTGAGCAGATTAGGTTTAAACTGGATATGTCTTAACCGGTTTAAAGTTAAATCGATCAAAATATGTTATCCGGTTTAAGTGATGAGCGATTTATAACTTTGAATCATGTTATGAGTTTAAACCGGAGAAGTACAAATACGACTATGGGTTGACCGGATTGTTAAATCGGACAAAACACAAATAGTGTTGTCCGGATTGGTAATCCGGACAAAGTATTGATAATTCAATCCAAGTACGAAGTGTTGTCCAGATTTGTTATCAGCACAAGGTTTATCGGATTACTTGTTAACTTGTCAAGTATTGATTTTTTTGTCAATTAATAAATGGGAATTTTGACAAAATGAATTTGAACTGATAATAATTCCATTGACTGCGGTCTATTCTATATGGAATTATTTTGTGAAATATTTTTGATGGGGAAATAAGGGTGGCATATCAAGGAAAGGTGTACATTTGGACATAAGGGTGGCATTTGTGTGTGTGTTATATTATATCCTTTAAGATTATCGTGGTCTGGAATCTTTATTTCTTTGTGATTTAAAGGTTTAGGACCAGGGTTCTTATTGGAAATCATAGTCTGGATGTTATTGAGGAGAAAATATCATGTTTGGCCTGAAACTTTAAATAAACCTTATTCGATTCAAAAGGTTTAAAAGTGGCATCATGATAATCTGGTTAGAACAAATCTATTTTGGGTTTGATGTATTGTTTGTAAATAAAGAATTTGGCTTGGAAAGTGAAAGGTATTGGTACTATGTTCTTAACTTATTCATATATTTGCGTTATATATATATATATATATATATATATATATATATATATATATATATGAAAAGTTGTTTTCTTAAAAATTTTGGTTATTTTCACCCTGCAATGACATAAATAGGGTGACTCACTAGACCTTTCGGTCTAACCCTCGTTTTATGATTTTAAACATGTATTGCAAGAAGTGCAGAAGGTAAGGGAAAAGGGAAAATGTGATAATTTCCCTATATGTTTACCTGAATGAAGAATGGCTGATGATATGTATAGTTTGTTAGATGAAACTGGTTTAGTGCAAGAATTGTATTTTGAATTTTTGGATCATGTATTTTGTACTGGTAGATACTTTTACTAAGAGACCAATGTGGTGTACAAACATGTATTTCTTGTATATGAAGTATATGTTACAATGTGTGGAACGGGGTCTTACAGCTAAGAAATTTGAAATCGATGAAGATATTGAAAAAATGATAAATGATGGAGTTTTTATTCAAATTATTGATTTTCAAGACATAGATTCTGATGAAAGTATATTTATATTAACTGATACAGAATATACTTCTTCCAAAAATGAATAGATTGGAAATTTCTTCTGCAAGTTCTTCTAACCCAGTAATCGATTTTCAAGATGAATAAAGAGGAGAATATAGACAGGAAATATTGATAGATAAGAAAAGATTGAAACAAATACAACGTGAACACTTTTCATTATCTAATTATTCTGGATTTAAAATAAATACATTACAAAGGTTAGGGATAAAACCCATAAATCACCATTTATTTTATAGATTAAACATCCAAGAAAGGACATTAGATATAGATATGACTTGTAATAAAGTAATGATACCTTTATTATCCAAAAAAGACATACAAAATAAACTAAGTAAAATAAAACTTGAAATTAGAGATACATTAGGATGGGTGGACATAGAAGCAATACAAATAATTATAAAATCTACCTTCAAAAAAGGAATAGATTCTCCTATTGAACTAGCCATAATGGATAATATAATCAAAAATAGAGAAGAAGCCTGTTTAAGTATTTTAAAAGTAAATTTACAATATGGAAAATTAAAATTCAATATTTATCCAAGAATTTCCTATCATATACAAGATAAAGACTTTGATAAAACTTTAAGTTTATTACAAGATTTTAAAAGAAGAGATTTTTTTAAAGAACAAAACAGACCATATTTGATAACTTATGTTATCTCCTATGCTATATCTAATACTCATCATTCATATTGTTTTAGTTAAAAAAATACAATGGATTTTCCTTTATTATTTAATGAAGTATGTCAAGTGCAGATACCTAACTTGCCAAAAATAGAAGAAATCGATTCTAGACCAATGAACTTAGATCTTCCAGATAAACCTTTGTTAACATCTTATTCTGTTAACCCTAGGTTATCTTTCTCAAATACAGGGGTAAGTAGTTACTCTATAAAAAGATTGTCAAATTCAAAAAGATTGTAACACCCCTTACCACACATTGCATTTAACATATACTTCATACATAGAAATACATATTTATATACCACATAGGTCCCTTAGTACAAGAATTACCTGTACAAAATACATGGTCAAAAATTTCAAAATAAAAATCTTGTACTGTTTCATGTTCGACTAACAAAACTATACATAACATAGTCAAATCTTCACGTAGATATACATATAGGGAAATTTTACACTTTTCCATTTCCCTTACCGTCAGCACCACCTGTAATACATATTTAAAATCACAAAACCAGGGTTAGACCGAAAGGCCTAGTGAGTTACCCTATTTATGATATTGCAGGGTGATAATCACCAAAACTTTTTAAATAAAATAACTTTTCATATATATATATATATATATATATCTAATATATGAACTAGTGAGAACACAATATTAATACCTTTCACCTTTCAGGCCAATAACCTTTGCTTGCAATTAGTACATCAACTCTAAACAGGTTTATATTAACCAAATTAACATAGTGGCACTTTTAAACTTTTTTCTATTCAAACAAGGTTTATACAAAGTTTCAGACCAAACCTATTATCCCCTTCTCTATAACATTCAGACTATGATTTCCAGTAAGAACCCTGATCCTAAATCCTTAAATCACAAAGAAATAAAGATTCCAGACCACAGTAATCTTAAGGGATATGATAATAAGAGTTATAATATATAACACACACATACAATTGCCACTCATATATCCAAATGTACATCTCTCCTTGATATTCCACCCTTATCCATGGTACACCTCTCCTTGATATGTCACCCTTATTTCCTCATCAAAACATTTCACAAAACAATTCCATTTAGACCACAGTCAATGGATTTATCAGTTCAAAATCATCTTTATCAAAATTCCCATTTATATATATAAAAACAATTATATATAAACCATAAATATATCAGAACACAAATCCGGTCAAAATAGATTTGTCCGGACTTCATCTCCGGTCAAGTATTGGCCGATTTACCAAATCCAAACAATATATCGCCCAAGGCTTGTCCGATTTAACACTTAAGAGAATTTCAACACTTTTGTCCAGATAACAAATCCGGAAAACACATCCCCAAGGCCTGTCCGATTTAAAATAATCCGGTCAACACATGGTCGTATTCATACTTCTCCGTTTAAAATGTTAAATATAAACTTAGCATTCATAACTCGCTCAACACTTGTCCGATATAAGGCTAAACCGCTTATGCCTTGACCGGGTTACGTCTAATCCGGACAACACTCGCCAAGTGGTTTTTTTGTAAATCACTCATGGTTTATCCAGTTTAAGGCTTAAATCACCCAGCCCTTGTCCGGTTTATGGCTAAATCGCCTGACTCTTGGCCGGTCTAAGCCTATTCCGGATAACACTTCAAAGTTTAACTTTTAAATCAAAAGTAAAGTTTCTACTATCAATTATACAACTATGAAGAGTTTAAAAGCAGTATAAACCAGTCACCTTGAAAGCTTTTTGAAATCAAACACTTGAAATCAATTTGATCTTCAATCCAGGAATATTCTGGTCAGGACTTCACTTTCTAAATCGCTCAATCACTCACAATGGCAAGAAGAAGAGAAATAGAGGCTAAGCCCTCCCTTTTTTACCTTTCCTTAACAGGAAAGTCGGCTATTAAAGCCTCTTCTTACACACCTCACCCATGCATCACCTCATGCATGATAAACTTTTCATGCATCTTATAATACCATGCATTTTTACATATTTTACTTTCTCATGTATACATATAATCATACATACTTTACATACATACAACCTAATGTATGTATCCATTACATGCATACATATTTCCTATGCATAAAATACATGATTCACATAATTAATATAATAATCCATCATGCTTTCACATAAACACATAATAAATAATCACGTATAAATTACCTCAAGTGATAACCAGGATTCAGTTATCACATTATCTACCCCTCAAAAGAATTCCGTCCCGGAATTCCTTTAATCAAAGATCCATGGATAATCTACTCTCATATTTGATTCCAATTTCCAAGTTGCTTCTGGTCCTTTGTGAAACTTCCAATGTACTTTAACCAGATTGATCTCTTTATTCTCAACACCCTGATCTTTCAGTCAATTACAGCTTCTGGTGTTAACATAAAGTTCAGCTTACTGTCTAATTTAACCTCTGGTAGCGGTACAACTAGACTCGGATCAGCTAAACATTTCCGCAGATTCGATACATGGAAAGTGTTGTGAATCAGACTTAGTTTTTCTGGTAGCTCTAACTGATATGCCACTGGCCCAATTTGCTTACATATTCTGAATGGCCCAACATACCTCGGACTGAGCTTACCCTTCTTTCCAAACCTGATAACACCCTTCCATGGCAAAACTTTCAACATCACAAATCCACCTACACAGAATTCAATCGGCTTTCGACGATTATCAGCATAACTTTTCTAGCGATCTTGTGCTGTTATTTATTCTTTCACGGATCTATTCAATCTTTTCAGAAGTTTCTTGGACAATCTCAGGACCTATCAGCTGTCTTTCACCCACCTCATTCCAACACAATGGCGTTCGGCATTTACGTCCATACAATACTTCATACGGTGCCGCTTGGATGCTGGAAAGGTAAATGTTTTTATATGCAAACTCTATCAACGGCAAATGATCTTCCCACGATCCCCCGAAGTCAATAATACAACTTCTCAACATRTCTTCGAGAGTCTGGATAGTTCTTTCACTCTGTCCATCAGTTTGCAGATGATAAGTTGTGCTTAGTCGGATTTCAGACCCCAAAGCTTTCTGCAACCCTTCCCAGAACTTTGAAGTAAACTGACTATCTCTATCATAAATAATAGATAATGGAACACCATGTCTGGTCACTATTTCTTTGATATAAATCTATGCTAGCTTTTCTAGAGAGTTCTTCTCTCTTATTGGTAGAAAATGCGCAGATTTAGACAGACGATCAACAATTACCCAAATTGCATCATACCCCTTTTGAGTTCGAGGCAATTTCATGACGAACTCCATTGTAATGTGATCCCATTTTCATATAGGTATCTCTAAAGATTGAAGGATTCCATACGGCTTCTGATGTTCAATCTTAACCTGTAGACATGTCAGACACTGTTCCACATATTTAGCTATGTCCCTTTTCAATCCGTGCCACCAATAAAAAGATTTCAAATCTCTATACATCTTATTAGTACCTGGATGAATAGAGTATCAGGACTTATGACTTTCATTTAATATAGCGTTCCGGATATCTCCAAAACATGGTACCCAGATTCGCCCTTGAAAGCACAATAGTCCTTCGTCATTCGGTTCCAAGGTTGAAATAATCATACCCAACCTTTCTCTTTTAACAAATTCTTCTTTCATAGCTTCTTGTTGACATCTCTGAATTTCTTTACGAATGTCAGAAACCAAATTCATTCTCATTGCCACAGCTTTAACAGTTCCGCTCTTTTCTTTCCTGCTCAAAGCGTCAGCTACCACGTTGGCTTTTCCCAGGTGGTAGAGGATTTCACAATCATAATCATTTACAAGTTCAATCCACCAATGCTATCGCATATTCAATTCTTTCTTACTGAACAAATGTTGTAAACTCTTATGATCAGTATAAATCTGACATTTTGTTCTCAGAAGATAATGTCTCCATATTTTCAGAGCAAACACCACTGCAGCTAATTCCATGTCATGGGTTGGATACTGTTTTTCATGATCTTTCAATTGTCTTGACGCATAAGAAATTACTTTTCCTCTCTGCATCAGAACACATCCTAACCCCAACTTTGAAGCATCGTTGTATACCACAAAGTCTTCAGATCCATCTGGTAAGGTCAATACCGGTCACTGCAAAGATGATCCTTCAATAGTTGGAAAGCTGCTTGTTGTTCCTTTTCCCACAGAAATTTTAGATTCTTCCGAGTCAATTTGGTCAATGGTACGGCTATCTTAGAAAAGTCTTGAATGAACTTACGGTAATAGCCTGCCAGTCCCAAAAAGCTTTCGAACTTCAGAAGGATTTTTCGGAGGTTCCCTTCTTGCAACTGCTTCTATCTTAGCTGGATCCACCTTCACCCCAGCTTCGGATATGACATGACCCAAAAATTGTACTTCTCTTAACCAGAACTCACATTTAGATAACTTTGTGTACAACTTTTCTCTTTTCAGCAATTCCAAAATTAGACGAATGTGTTATGCGTGTTTTTATTCGGTTTTAGAGTAAATAAGAATATCATCGATAAATACAATAACGAATTTATCCAAATATTCCTTACATACCCTACTCATTAAATCCATAAAGGTTGTGGGCGCATTAGTTAAGCCAAATAGCATAAGAATTCGTGATGTCTGCACCTAGTTCTAAAAGCTATTATAGCAATGTCTTCCTCTCTGACCTTATGCTGATGATATCCTGACCTTAAGTCAATTTTGGAGAAATAACTTGCCCCCACCAACTGATCAAATAAATCATCAATCCTTGGTAAAGGATATTTGTTCTTGATCGTCAATTTGTTCAATTCACGATAGTCTATACACATTCGCATAGACTCATATTTCTTTTTGACGAATAAGACCGGAGCACCCCAAGGTGAAGTGCTGGGTCTATTAAATCCCTTATCAGTCAAATCTTTCAACTGTGCGACCAATTCTTTCAACTCAGATGGAGCTAACCGGTACGGTGCCTTTGCTACTGGTGCATCCCATGGTACGAGATTAATTTGGAATTCAATTACTCGATCTGGCGATAATCTAGATAAGTCCTCTGGAAAGACTTCTGGATATTCATTAACAATCGAAATCGATTTTTCTTTTCCTTTCTCTTTCTTCATATCAATTATGTACGCTAAACATCCCTGACACTTCTTTCGAATACTTTTCTGGGCTTTCATTACGGTGAAAATACTAGTATGGTGATTCTGACGATCACCATAAATAACAACTGTTCCTTGGTCTGGCAGAGTAATTCTGATCATTTTCTGATTGCAAATAATACTACCCTGATACTTTGCCAGCCAGGCCATACCCACCACTACATCGAATTCTTTCATTAGCATAGGGAATAATCGAATCGGTAGTCCACAGCCCTCAATAACAATAATACAGTTATTGAACACACTAGTAACAGTTTCCTGACTATTAGCTGTATCGACTACTAATTCGTCATCAAGTAACATGTTAATCCCAGATCTGACAGTAGAGTAATGTAAAGGAATTTAAAAAGAGATTTGTAGAAGAAGATGAATAGAAATCGGCCACTGCTTTCTTTATTGAATGGAAAATACAATCTCTCAAAAACCCTAATCGACTCTCATGTGATGTGTTTGAATCTGTTGTTACAAAGTGTTGATAATTCATCTCACTTCTATTCTATGCATGTATCACTTCTTATATAGGCGATATTTACATGATAACTGAATCCTATAAATAAGGAAATAATCATTATCGAAAATGGGGATCAACATCATCCTTCAAGATTCTGAAGATAGTCGTCCAGAGGATAGACCAATCAGAGGATAGACCAACCAGAGGTTAGACCAACCAGAAGATAGACCAACCAGAGGATAGACGTTTTAAGCTTAGCAGCATCTTCAGGTATTCCATCCTTAGCCCTGATTGCTTAATAAAACTTTTTAGAATAATTAGGATCAATTTGATCCTAACAATCTCCCCCCAAAGTTTTCTGAAGCAAGCATCTTCATGAAGTCTTCAGGTCTTCCCTCTGCTTTCATGAGTAAAGCCTTAGTTTTTTTGAATTGGATGGAATTTTCAAGCTCCCCCCTGAATGTAGCTCTTTGTTCTTCATTTTCAACTCTTAGACAAAATTAGATTCAATGTGAATGCAGCACCACTGATTGCAAAGAGTGCAGCTTTAATCTGCCTACAACCCAGCACATACTTTGAAGCACAGAATAGCCACTCAACCCCAAAAGTAGCAAATTCATCCAATTAAGGGATAGATAAATATGTGAATTTCTTGACAAAATAGTGCAACCAGTCTTATGACAAAGAATCTTTCATTGAACCGCAAGTTGAGTAGGAATTCAACTTTAGAGCTTGATCCAATTGGAAATAACTTGAATAACCAAAGCAAACACCATTGGAATTGAGAACTGGAGAGAAGAATTAACATTAAGCTTTATGGCTTCAAGAAACAGCAGGTCAATTCAAAGAAAATTGACAGTATTGCTGTTAATGCTTCTAAGGGAAAAACATGAAGGAATATTGCCATATTCATATAGGATTGGTGATTACAGGCAAGTAAATCTTTAGGCTCTTACAAATACAAATCCACAAAAAGAGACGACGAATGAATACTCAAGATATGGGCAGTAATTATACGTTTGGTAAATAGAATGCAAACTGCCTTAGGCTATGAGTACCATGAACTCCTACTTAACGCCTACGCGTATATCTGACAAAATCAAGGTTCAAAAATTCGACTGACTCCAAGAAACTCCATCAAATAAACCAAATTTTTTTACAATCAAAATAGGTTCGTATTCATCCAAGAACAAATCCCTTAAAAGAAATTTGATTAAAACATTTAATCATATGATGAATTGATGAATTTTTGGGTCCAAACTGCAGTCGAACAGGAAGCAGTTCATGAAAGAGTATTGTTCATGAAAATTGAATCTACTACAGAAAGATCAAATCCATAGAAGTTAATCGATTTGGCTCTCATAACAATTGTTAATCCCAGATCTGACAGTAGAGTAATGTAAAGAAAATTAAAAAGAGATTTGTAGAAGAAGATGAATAGAAATCGGCCGCCGCTTTCTTTATTGAATGGAAAATACAATCTCTCAAAAACCCTAATCGACTCTCATGTGATGTGTTTGAATCTGTGTGTTACAAAGTGTTGATAATTCATCTCACTTCTATTCTATGCCTGTATCACTTCTTATATAGGCGATATTTACATGATAATTGAATCTTATAAATAAGGTAACTAAATCCTATAAATAAGAAAATAATCATTATCGAAAATGGGGATCAGCATCATCCTTTAAGATTATGAAGATAGTCGTCCAGAGGATAGACCAACCAGAGGATACACCAACCAGAGGTTAGACCAACCAGATGATAGACCAACCAAAGGTTAGACCAACCAGAGGATAGACCAACCAGAGGATAGACGTTTTAAGCTCAACAGCATCTTTGGGTATTCCATCCTTAGCCCCGATTGCTTAATAAAACTTTTTATAATAATTAGGATCAATTTGATCCTAACATAACACAGAATTCAAACATGAAGTTTGAGCAAATAATGGGGATACAAACTAAAAGTTTGCACTAGAGTCAAATAACACCTTAGCATGTATTGAATTCAGAAGGAAGGTACCTGTTACTACATCTGGTGACGCCTCTGCCTCGTTTTTTGTCATTTGGAAGGACCACCCCCGTGCCCCTCCTTGCCCTCCTCTGTTTACCATAGGCCTTCCCCCAGTACCCGATGCGTTACTCCCCTACTGCGAAGTTCTTAACAATGGAGAATTCGGTCGAATATGATCCGGAGAATTGCAGTTAAAACACCTTCGGTTAGCTGGGCAACTTCTGAACAGATGGCCTGCTTCACCACACTTATAACACTTTCTTGGGTCTGTCTTACACTCACCCAGATGTATCTGTCGGCATTGCGTGCAAACTCTCTTACCGACCTTTTGCTCAGGTTTGTTATCATATCTTATAGTTTTCGTCCCTCGAAAATTTGATGAAGGCCCCTCCCACTTTCTTTTCTCTACAATTTTTCCTTCTGGCTGCCGATTCTTATTTTGTTCGGTCACTTCGGCCGCATCTACCGTTAATGAAAAGGTATTTGGGTTCATGGCAATTACAAACTCTCTGATTGAGGGTTTCAAACCCCAGATGTATCTCTCTATCTTCCTGGGTTCGGATGAAACATAGTGTTGGGCAAATCGAGAGTATTCAATAAATCTCTCAGTATACTCCCGAACTGTTCCATTTCCCTGTTCCAGCTTTAAGAAATCTTCTTCCATTTGTCTAACTGTCGTCTTAGAACAAAACTGTTTCTTGAATCGGTCTACAAATTTTGTCCAAGACAATGTTTGTAAAACATTCGTTCTGGCCGATGATTCAACTTCCCACCATAACAAAGCATTTGATTTCAGGACTGGAAGAGCAAATCGTACTTTATCTGTTTCCAGACACCTAATGGTGTTGAACACATATTCCATTTCTTTGATACAGCACATAGCTTTTACTGGATCCCTTTCCCGTGAAAATGTTGGTGGCTTGCATGCCAAAAACATTTTGATATCTCCTTCCTTATTATGAGTAATCTGTACCGAGGGATGAACTTCTACTCTTTCTGTTTCTACCGTGGCTGGTACTCCCATGATAGAAGTCAGAGTTTCCCACAATTTTCCCTTCCTTTCTGCCAACATATCCCTGGTTACATATTCCGGGTGTGGCACCGATCTCTCCTGAACATTCCCAGAATGGGATTCTTCAGGTTCAGAATGAATTTCAATACGACCCCTTCCTTGAGACTGACTTCTTCTTCTGCCTCGTCCTCTTGGTATTCCCTGACCTCTAATTCCAGATGTACCAGTCAGAAGATTAACATGTGATTCTTTTCTTTCTTCAGATTTTGGACGAGCCGTTCTTTCAAATGTTCTAGTTCGGCTAAACATTTGCAGGTTTTAGTGTTAAAAATCACGAATTCACATTCTCAAATATAATGAAGTATTTAAGTTCAGATGTGTACCTGTAAATTCATAATTACACTGGCCAAATGTAATTAAAATTTTCCTTACACACTGTTCTTTCAACCCATCATATTTATTTTCAATGGTGCTAACTATGTCTGGGACCCTTAACATGCAATAAAACAGTTTAAGTCTAGGTATCATGCTGTTGAATACCTAAATCCCTTAAAATCATGCTCTGATACCACTTTCTGTAACACCCCTTACCACACATTTCATGTAACATATACTTCATACATAGAAATACATATTTATACACCACATAGGTCCCTTAGTACAAGAATTACCAGTACATAATACATGGTCGAAAATATCAAAATACAAATCGTGTACTGTTTCATGTTCGGCTAACAAAACTATACATAACATAGTCAAATCTTCACATAGATATACATATAGGGAATTTGATAAATGATTTTATTTTATATACCTTTAATATCAAATCACTCTTAATTAGTACATTTCTAGACTAATAGGACCCAACTAAGTGTAAGGGTTCTCTTTTTATAGCAGCACATTCGATCAAAGAGAAGAAGCCAAAACAGGGGCTGTTTTTACAGCACTATAAAAAAGACACAGCCCAACAAAAAAAAAAGTAGAATAAAACCCAACTGCAACAGCCCACCAACAGAGGAGTCCAACATCAATTTAATCCAGCAGCAAGTAGTTTTCAGGGAGAGGAGTACGGCAACGGGACGTGGGGCGATTACAGAAAACAGGGAGCAGGAGAAAGAGCAACACGATGTGCGATCGAGCGGGAGAGGCAGCAACACAACGGGCGATCGAGGGGGAGAAAGCAAAAACACATCGTCTAGGTCTCGATTTGGGAAAAACAGAAGGGAGGATCGAWTGGAGAAGAGGGTTTTTATCGTCAAATTCTTACGRTAAATCCTAAAAATCTTTAAAATCGGTAACCTAGTTTAGATATGTGTTGCTAATTTATCTATTCCAACATTAGWTAACTTTAGATTTTGATGTTTTCCTACTTTGAGATGTCGTTGTAATTGTTTGGGACAAGTTTATTTGTGTGATTTCTAKGTTAATCGTTAATTTCATTTGAACGTTAATTAAATTGGCCGATTAGTTAACARTCCTATGAATGCTTGTTATTCAAAACCTTARATACGTAATTGTCTTGTGGCTTTSATAGGGTAACAATGGAACTTTTTGAATTCAATAAAGTTTTCAATTTTAGTTCTTGAAATCTCATAATCAAAGTGATATTAAGCCGAGCATATGAGCTTAATTATTTGAGTCKGTGTTTTCTAATTCGTTAAAGCTAATTAYGTTTGGGATGTTGAGAGCTTGTTCATTGTTCCACTTGTAGTTAAGATTTAGCTAAAGAACTGATTTTAGCTAATRYCTAGTTAGGCGAAAAYGAAGGTTGTCAGAGCTTGTTGATAACCATACCCGACTTGAGCTTGTCCTATCTTTTTACGTTTGCGAGATCGCTGATAAGTATTTACATCATCATCGAGAGTGATCTAATGTTGGATTTCGTTCTCATTGTTTATAATAAATTTTAATCGCATATTTAGTCTAATTAACCAAATCCAACCCCCCCCCCTTTTTTTAATTACTTTTAAGTTGTTGCTTTGTATTTGATTTTTCTAGACATAGTAAGTTAAACCGAGTCTCTGTGGATTCGACCTGACTTACCGCTATTACAATTTTGGTTGTAATTTAGCTTGTAGTTGGAATTTATTATTTGGTGGACTCGGCATCCGTCAAATTTTTGGCGCCGTTGCCGGGGACTCGGTGTTTCTAACAGTTTATGCCTAGATCTTCACGTATTGGTACACCTATTCCTATAGACACATAAATCGAACGGACAGCCAAGCGATTCAGGAAGCTAGCTAGGCTTCGGAAGGCGCAAGGCAAATCTTCAAGTTCACCGGTAATCAACATCTGGAAGGATATTGAATTACCATCCGAGTCTGAAAGCGAAGTAGAGGAACTAAAGACGGAATCTGAGGAAGAAGAGGAGGAAAATCTGAAGGTCAACATGGCCGATGAACAGACTTTACGTCAATTGGCAACCCAAGACGTTGCTCAAACTCCAATTTGTATCAGGTATCCGACAGGTAATCAAAACATTGTTCTTAAGACTGGCTTGGTCAATCTCTTACCTACATATCACGGGTTAGAGAATGAGGACCCTAATAAGCATTTAAAGCAATTCCATATTGTTTGCTTGAGCATGAAATCGGCTGAGGTTACGGAGGACCTTATAAAGTTAAAGGCTTTTCCTTTTTCTTTAAAGGATCGGGCTACTGATTGGTTATACTCATTACCTTCTTATTCGGTAACGACGTGGAACCAAATGGCGAGGCTATTTCTAGACAAATTCTTTCCCGCCTCCTGAGCCGCTAACATCCATAGAGAGATTTGTAGCATTAAGCAACGAGATGTTGAAACTCTCCATGAATATTGGGAGAGATTCAAACATCTCTGTGTGCGTTGTCCACAACATGGAATCTCGGAACAATTGCTCTTGTAATACTTTTATGAGGGTCTTCTACCTATGAATAGGAAGATGATTGATGCCGCTAGTGGCGGTGCCATGTTCAATAAGACCCCAACCGAGGTTAGAGCTCTAATCACTACCATGGCCGAGAATTCCCAATAATTTAGTGTGAGGAATGATATGAGGAGAGAGCCCACAAAGGCCAATGAGATAAACGTCGCGAGCATTGAGAGTCGTTTGTTTGATCTTACTAACTTGGTTAAACAGCTTGTAGTTGATAAAGAACAGGTGAAAGCTTGCGGCATATGCTTGGCGACGGGCCATCCAACCGATGCGTGCCCACAACTTCAAGAGGATGTGTTGGTGACGGCCGAAAATGAGAACGCTATAGGAGGTTATCAAGGTTAGCCACAACCACAACAAAGATTCTTCAACAACAATTTTGGCAACCAAAGACCTCCTCAATTTCAGAATTTCATGCAAAGGCCGCCACAACAACAGTTTCAGCAAAGAGCACCCTTCAATCCAAATCAAGCTACTTCTAGTATCCCAGGTATGTCCCTTGAAGACATTGTGAAGAGTTTAGCTGCTAATACTCTTCAATTCCAACAGAAAACAGAGGCAAGCATTCAAAATTTGGGAGATCAAATGACGCAACTTGCCACCTCCGTGAGTCGGTTGGAATCTCAAGGAAAGTTGCCTTCCCAAACGGAGACGAACCCGAAATAGAATGTAAGTGAAATTGTCTTGAGGAGTGGGAAGGAACTTGAAGAACCAGAGATGGCAAAGAGTAGGGAAGTGGAGAAAGAGCAAGAGTTAAGCCCGAAACCGATGCAAGATAAGAAACAATCGGGATCCACTGATGATGTAAGTGAGAAAGCAAAGGTAATTCCACCTCCCTTTCCTACGCGTTTTCAAATGTCTAACAAAGCTAGAGAGGAAAAGGAAATCCTAGAAACTTGTAGGAAGGTTGAGGTAAATATCCCTCTTTTAGACGCAATCAAGCAAGTCCCTCGTTACGCTAAGTTTTTGAAAGAATTGTGCACCAACAAAAGAAAATTTAGGGGTAACGAGACTATTAATATGAGTGAGAATGTTTCTGCCGTGCTTCAAAAGAAGCTACCCCCAAAGTGCAAAAATCCAGGTGTTTTCACCATTCCTTACGAATTGGGGAATGTTACAATCAATAGGGCTATGCTTGATTTGGGTGCATCTATCAATGTGATGCCATTTTCTATCTTTAAGACTCTAAATGTAGGCCCCTTACAAGAAACCGGGGTGGTCATTCAATTGGTCGATAGGTCCCTTGTACACCCGAAAGGGGTATTAGAGGATTTATTGGTTCAAGTGAATGAACTTGTTTTCCCCGCTGATTTCTATGTCATTGATATGGAGAAGAATTCACATCCAAAATCCACATCCATCTTGTTAGGGAGGCCATTTTTGAAAACTTCGAAAACAAATATAGATGTTCACAATGGCACACTTTCCATGGAATTTGATGGTAACATGATCCATTTTAATATCTATGAAGCCATGCGTTTTCCAAGTGATGTATCCTCTCTATGTACCATTGACATTATTGAACCTATTTCTCAAGAGTTGTTTGAACTAACACATTTTGATGCTTTAGACACAATCTTGAGTAGATCTTTGAATGAAGCAAGAATAACCAAAATCATGAAGAAGATTGAGCTCAGACCCGAGTTTCACGAGCTAGTAGCTTTTATGGATCAAAAGAAGATGTCAAGGTATGATATAGCTCAAGTTTTGTTACCACCATCTAACAAAAAGCTATTTCCTTCCGTTTTGCAGGCACCGGAACTAGAATTAAAGAAACTTCCCGAGCATCTCAAGTATGCATATCTAGGAGAAGGAGAGAAGCTACCACTCATCATTTCAAGTAGATTAGACTCATCCGAGGAAAAGAAGCTTGTTTCCATGCTAAAACAATTCAAGGAGGCCATTGGGTGGACGATAGCCGACATAAAAGGCTTGAGCCCATCAACTTGCATGCACAAGATTTTGATGGAGGATGACTTCAAGCCGTTCCGCGAGGCTCAAAGGAGGTTGAATCCATCCATGATGAAGTTTGTAAAGAAAGAGATTCAAAAGTTGCTGGATGCAGGTGTGATATTTGCTATATCTGATAGCAAATGGGTGAGCCCGGTGTAGGTTGTTCCAAAGAAGGTCGGGGTGACAGTAGTGGAAAACGCCGAGGGAGTGATGGTTCCAACAAGAGTACAAAGTGGTTGGAGGGTATGCATAGATTACCGACGGTTGAACGCCTCAACCCGCAAAATCACTTCCCTCTACCTTTTATCGACCAGATGCTCGAGAGACTGGCAGGTAAGTCTCATTATCTTTGTTTAGATGGTTTCTCTGGTTTTCATCAAATTCCGGTTGCACCGGAAGACCAAGAGAAAACCACGTTTACATGTCCTTTCGGCACTTTCGCCTATCGCCGAATGCCCTTTGGCCTATGCAATGCACCGACTACTTTCCAGCGGTGTATGATGAGTATTTTTTCTGAGTTTATGGAAAACATCATTGAAGTTTTTATGGACGATTTCACCGTCTATGGGAACTCCTTTGATGAATGTTTAGAAAATCTCATTAAAATTCTTCAACAATGCATAGAGACCTACTTGGTTTTAAATTATAAAAAATATCATTTTATGGTAAACCAATGGCTAATTTTAGGACATCTTATCTCGAATAAAGGTATTAAAGTAGATAGAGCTAAAGCAGATGTTATAAAAAATCTTACCCTACCCCACTTCGGTGAGGGAAGTCCGATCATTTTTGGGTCATGCAGGTTTCTATAGGCGCTTCATTAAGGATTTCTCATGCATTACCCGATCGATGTGCAATCTACTTCAAAAGGATGTGGAGTTCAAGTTTGATGAGATATGCAAGGAAGCTTTTGATAAGCTTAAAGAGATGCTTACATCCGCCCCCATTATGAGACCACCGAATTGGGATCTTTCCTTTGAGATTATGTGTGACGCGAGCAACTATGCTATCAGAGCGGTACTCGGGCAAAGGGTTGGAAAGAACCCGCACGTTGTTTATTATGTTTCGAGAACCCTCGATAGTGCGCAAGCAAACTACTCCACCATGGAGAAGGAATTGCTTGCGGTTGTCTTTGCATTAGAAAATTTTCGTCAATATCTCTTAGGTACTAAAGTTATTGTTTTTACAGATCATGCAGCGTTGTGGTATTTGATGACAATGAAGGATACCAAACCAAGGCTCATACGATGGATTTTGTTGCTCCAAGAATTCAACCTGGAGATTAGAGACAAAAGTGGAACRCAGAATTTAGTAGCAGATCACTTGAGCCGGATTGTCTCCAATGAAGAGCCGTTACCGTTAGATGACAAGTTCCCAGATGAGCACCTTTTTGAGGTGAAGACCACAGTTCCTTGGTATGCCGACATAGTTAACTACCTAGTCACCGGGACCACACCTAAAGAGCTACCGAGCTCGAAGAGAGACAAGATAAAGAGTGACTCCAAATACTACATGTGGGATGATCCTTACTTGTGGAAGAAAGGGTCTGATCAAATCATCCGACGATGTGTAGGTAATGATGAGGTAACCTCTATTTTAGAATTATGTCCTTCTCATGCATGCGGTGGCCATTTTGGCCCAACAAGGACAGCTCGTAAGGTTCTCGAGAGTGGCCTCTTTTGGCCACATATTCATCGAGACGCATATATGTTTTGTAAAGCTTGTCCTCGTTGCCAACACACCGGAAATCTTAGTCGTAGGGATCAAATGCCTTTGACCCCCATTCATGCTTGCGAGATTTTCGACGTGTGGGGGATTGATTTCATGGGCCCTTTCCCATGTTCTTTTGGTTTCTATTACATCTTACTTGCTGTCGATTACGTCTCWAAATGGGTAGAGGCGAAAGCGACAAGGACTGACAGTGCAAAAGATGTTTCAGATTTTGTGAAAGATAAGATTTTCTGCAGATTTGGAGTCCCGAAAGTGGTGATAAGCAATATGGGCACTCATTTCGTCAACAGTGTGATGGCGGCTTTATTCAAAAAGTATGGTGTAAAGCACCGTATATCTACCGCCTACCACCCACAGACAAATGGGCAAGCGGAGGTGTCGAATCGGGAGATCAAGCAAATTTTGGRAAAAACGGTAAACCCAAGTAGGAAAGATTGGAGTTTAAGGCTCAATGATGCATTATGGGCTTATCGGACCGCCTACAAATCCCCGATAGGTATGTCCCCTTTTCGTTTAGTGTACGGGAAAGTTTGTCATCTTCCCGTTGAGTTGGAACATAAGGCCTTTTGGGCCGTGAAAAATGTCAACTTGGACATTGACAAAGCCGGTATTCACCGAAAACTCCAACTCCAAGAATTGGAAGAGATACGCAATGATGCGTATGAGAGTAGTTCTATATATAAAGAAAAGACCAAAGTTTTTCATGATAAAATGTCTTCTCGTAAGACATTTGTTCTAGGTCAAAAGGTCTTACTTTTTCACTCTCGACTCAAGTTATTTCCTGGAAAACTTAGGTCCCGGTGGGTGGGACCATTTGTTGTTACTAATGTTTTTAGTCATGGTGCAATAGAGATTAAAAGTGAGAAAACGGGAAAAGTGTTCAAAGTTAATGGCCACCGTTTAAAGCCATTTTATGAAGGTTTTAAACCTCTTGATGTGGAGGTTTTCAAGATGGAGGTGCCGGAGGGAGGATCCACTTAGACAAGAAGGTGTCTAGCCAAAGACGTTAAAGAAAGGTGCTGCATGGGAGGCAACCCATGGATTTCAATTTATTTCAATTTTTTTTTTTTTTTTTTTTTTTTGCATATGTTTTAGTTTCGTTAGAGCCTCCTCTTTACTTTTGCGCCTCCCTTGGTTATTCTCAGGTTTCACCTTGAAATTTGGAGCTAAAAGGACGTATCTACCTGCACAAACTTATACATTAGAGGACTATTCACCAAATCAGGGGAGTTTACTGTTTCCCCTCATTATCTGATTGCTTTGAATATCCTTTGCTTTATCGAATACATTGAGGACAAATGTATGATCTAAGTGTGGGGGTGGGATGTCAAATTTTTGGGTTTGACAATGTTTTGGCATGGTTCGGGTAGATAAATGTTTTTCAGGGTAAATGCTTAAATGTGAATTTTTGTCCGTTTTGACAACGTGTTGGCATGTTTTTTTATGGCTTTAACTATTGATGATGATGAGTTTGGATGCATGTATACCATGATTGAGTTTGATTGATAGCGCTTAGAGTTGAATAGTGGTAATATACCGGTTGAAGTTAGACTCTTGCTAATCTCTTTAACAATTTTACTACCGTGAGACTTTGAGCCTATTAGACTAAAACACTCGATATTAGTCTCAATTTCATTTCTTGTGTGATTGCGTCATGCCTAGTTATGTGCCTCTAGAATTTGACTTGTCTCTCCTTAAGATTACATGATATTTACATTCTAATAAATATGATAAAGGCCATTGTTTGCTCATATTATTATTTTTTTTTTTTTGTTAAACCATTGGCCTTTAGCTTACCCTTTTATGTCATTTTTAACCTTTTGCACACCACTTTGAGCCTTAGCCTATTTCGTTTGTCGTCCACATCATAAACCAATCCAAACACGACTCACCCGACTAAGCACCAATGGAGTGATCCTAATATCCCTTTATATTTGAAAGTAGAATTTGTATGTTGGGGAGGGAAATAAAAAAAATGAAAGGAAAGATTGAAAGAAAAAAAAAACAAAACAGAAAATTCAAAAAGAAAATATATATAAAGAGAAAAATTATGTCGTCAAAAAAAAGGACAAAAATGACGATACGATTGAATATAAGCGTTTCATCTCTATTCTCTATCGTCCAAAAAGGAACGAGCTTCAAAGATAGATACAAAAGTCCTTTGTGAAAAATAAAATAAAGTATGGTTGAGCAGCCGGATTCTCTATTGGTGTTAGGTCTTAGTCACTTTTCCTAAATATTTCCCTACCGTACCCAAAGCCTTGTTTTTCAATACACCTGTTAAGACCTTTTGATTTATACGCATGTATTTTATCCAAGTAATGAAGGGTGAGAGACTTTTCAAGCATATGGTAGGTATATGCTAGTGTAATGACAGTTTGATCGATACACTTTAGCCTAAGGAGTGAATTCAGTGTCATTTTGTTAATCCTATTCGTGAGAGTTCTTGAGATTAGCTTGTGCCTTTTTAATTGGGTAGACCCTCTAATTGAAGCTAAGTCGCAACTCTTAAGTTCATGATATTCTATACACGTTGACGTTCTCATTTGATTCATTATTTTTTTTATAACTACGTGCTAACTTAAGTCATTGCCGGGACGGACAATGATCTAAGTGAGGGGGTATTTGATAAATGATTTTATTTTATATATCTTTAATATCAAATCACTCTTAATTAGTACATTTCTAGACTAATAGGACCCAACTAAGTGTAAGGGTTCTCTTTTATAGCAGCATATTCGATCAAAGAGAAGAAGCCAAAACAGGGGCTGTTTTTACAGCACTATAAAAAAGACACAGCCCAACAAAAAAAAGTAAAATAAAACCCAATTGCAACAGCCCACCAACAGAGGAGTCCAACATCAATTTAATCCAGCAGCAAGCAGTTTTCAAGGAGAGGAGTACGGCAACGGGACGTGGGGCGATTACAGAAAACAGGGAGCAGGAGAAAGAGCAACACGATGTGCGATCGAGCGGGAGAGGCAGCAACACGACGGGCGATCGAGGGGAGAAAGCAAAAACACATCGTCTAGGTCTCGATTTGGGAAAAACAGAAGGGAGGATCGAATGGAGAAGAGGGTTTTTATCGTCAAATTCTTACGATAAATCCTAAAAATCTTTAAAATCGGTAACCTAGTTTAGATATGTGTTGCTAATTTATCTATTCCAACATTAGATAACTTTAGATTTTGATGTTTTCCTACTTTGAGATGTCGTTGTAATTGTTTGGGACAAGTTTATTTGTGTGATTTCTAGGTTAATCGTTAATTTCATTTGAACGTTAATTAAATTGGCCGATTAGTTAACAATCCTATGAATGCTTGTTATTCAAAACCTTAAATACGTAATTGTCTTGTGGCTTTGATAGGGTAACAATGGAACTTTTTGAATTCAATAAAGTTTTCAATTTTAGTTCTTGAAATCTCATAATCAAAGTGATATTAAGCCGAGCATATGAGCTTAATTATTTGAGTCGGTGTTTTCTAATTCGTTAAAGCTAATTATGTTTGGGATGTTGAGAGCTTGTTCATTGTTCCACTTGTAGTTAAGATTTAGCTAAAGAACTGATTTTAGCTAATACCTAGTTAGGCGAAAATGAAGGTTGTCAGAGCTTGTTGATAACCATACCCGACTTGAGCTTGTCCTATCTTTTTACGTTTGCGAGATCGCTGATAAGTATTTACATCATCATCGAGAGTGATCTAATGTTGGATTTCGTTCTCATTGTTTATAATAAATTTTAATCGCATGTTTAGTCTAATTAATCAAATCCAACCCCCCCCCCCCTTTTTTTAATTACTTTTAAGTCGTCGCTTTGTATTTGATTTTTCTAGACATAGTAAGTTAAACCGAGTCTCTATGGATTCGACCCGACTTACCGCTATTACAATTTTGGTTGTAATTTAGCTTGTAGTTGGAATTTATTATTTGGTGGACTCGGCATCCGTCAGAAATTTTACATTTTCCCTTTCCCTTACCGTCAGCACCATCTGCAATACATATTTAAAATCACAAAACGAGGATTAGACCGAAAGACCTAGTGAGTTACCCTATTTATGACATTGCAGGGTGATAATCACCAAAACTTTTTAAATAAAACAACTTTTCATATATATATATATATATATATATATCAAATATATGAACAAGTGAGAACACAATATTAATACCTTTCACCTTCCAGGCCAATAACCTTTGCTTGCAAATAATACATCAACTCTAAACAGGTTTATATTAACCAAATTAACATAGTGCCACTTTTAAATCTTTTTCTATTCAAACAAGGTTTATACAAAGTTTCGGGACAAACCTTTGATCCCCTTCTCTATAACATTCAGACTATGATTTCCAATAAGAACCATGTTCCTAAATCTTTAAATCACAAAGAAATAAAGATTTCAGACCACAATAATCTTAAGAGATATGATAGTAAGAGTTATATTATATAACACACACATACAATTGCCACTCTTATATCCAAATGTACACCTCTCCTTGATATTCCACCTTTATCCCATGGTACACCTCTCTTTGATATGTCACTCTTATCCCACGGTACACCTCTCCTTGATATGCCACCCTTATTTCCTCATCAAAACATTTCACAAAACAATTCCATTTAGACCGCAGTCAATGGATTTATCAGTTCAAAATCATCTTTATTAAAATTCCCATTTATATTTATAAAAACAATTATATATAAACCATAAATATAGCATAATACAAATCCGGTCAAAATAGACTTGGCCGGACTTCATCTCCGGTCAAGTCTTGGCCGATTTACCAAATCAGGACAACATATCGCCCAAGGCTTGTCCGATTTAACACTTAAGAGAATTTCAACACTTTTGTCCGGATTTGTACATCACCCCAGGCCTGTCCGATTTAAAATAATCCGGTCAACACATGATCGTATTCATACTTCTCCGTTTAAAATGTTAAATATAAACCTAACATTCATAACTCACTCAACACTTGTCCAGTTTAAGGCTAAACCGCTTATGCCTTGACAGGTTTTGGGCTTAAATCGCCCAACCCTTGTCCGGTTTAAGACTTAAACCGCTTATGCCTTGACCGGTTTAGATCTAATCCGAACAACACTTGCCAAGTGGTTTATTTGTAAATCGCTCATGCTTTATCTGGTTCAAGGCTTAAATCGCCTAGCCTTTGTCCGGTTTATGGCTAAATCGCCTGACTCTTGGCCGGTTTAAGCCTATTCCGGATAACACTTCAAAGTTTAACTTTTAAATCAAGAGTAAAGTTTCTACTATCAGTTATACAACTATGAAGAGTTTAAAAGCAGTATAAATCGGTCACCTTGAAAGCCTTTTAAAATCAAACAATTGAAATCAATTTGATCTTCAATCCAGGAATAATCCGGTCAGGACTTCACTTTCTAAATCTCTCAATCACTCAAAATGGCAAGAAGAAGAGAAATGGAGGCTAAGCCCTCCCTTTTATACCTTTCCTTAATAGGAAAGTCGGCTATTAAAGCCTCTTCTTACACACCTCACCCATGCATCACCTCATGCATGATAAACTTTTCATGCATCTTATAATACCATGCATTTTCACATATTTTACTTTCTCATGTATACATATAATCATRCATACTTTACATACATACAATYTCATGYATGTAYYCATATCATGCATACATATTTCCTATGCATAAAATACATGATTCACATAATTAATATAATAATTCATCATGCTTTCACGTAAACACATAATAAATAATCACGTATAAATTACCTCAAGTGATAACCAGGATTCAGTTATCACAAAGATTTAATCCTATATTGATACCCCGAGAGGATAATATATAAAACTATAAAATTATAGGTGAATATTTTGATGGAACAAAGTTTTCTCCTATAAATATACTAATTGATACAGGAGCCAATGGAAACTACATAAATGATAAATTGTGTAAACAATTACAAAAACACAAACTAGATGAACCCCATCAATATACAAATTTTAATGGAGAACTTCATGAAATAAGTGAAGCAATAGAGACAATACTCAGATTTGGACAGGAAATAATCCCTTTAAGATTATTAATAGAAAAAGAAAATGAAAATGATAAATTAGAAATTATGTTAGGATTAACCTTTTCAAAAAATGTTAAACCTTATCAGATAACGTCTTATGGGTTAAAAATAACATATAATAGAAAAATGATATATATACCAAAATGATGAGTCCTTATCTATACTACATATATAAGCATTTAAGACAAAGTCTTAAATACAACTCTTTAAACACAAGHTACAACYATTTTATGCATGATTTTCAAAAAACTCTTAAAGACAAGTCACAAAGCACAATGTACAAGTGTTTTATGCATTGAGTTTAACCTTGTTTTTCTCTCTTCCTTTT
>NW_020201890.1:36071-45838 GCF_001531365.2 Cynara cardunculus var. scolymus
TATATATATATATATGCATCATGCATGTTCTAGCATCTAATACTGTAGTTGTTAAATGCTGGTGAACCTAAGATATGCTGCTGCATTTGTGGAAAGAGATAATGTTAGTSTGAAGTCCGTGGYAGCTTAAGTAGGACAGATACAAATACAAATGGACGAACATGTTTTCACACCATTGCARTTTCAGAGAGATTTTAGTGGAAAAAAYAAGAGGTGTCGGGGGGGTGTTRGTGAAAGAGGTAGGGAGTGCGTCTATGTGTGAGAGAGAGGAGGGGTGTTGAATATGGTCCCACAAAATTCTCTGGTTTGCTATTAATAAACGGTAAAATTTTAGATATTGGACTATATTCAAAAACTTTTCTTCAACCAAGTAACMAGCCAAATATTGTTCTTTTATAGGATGGAGGGATGAGTACATGCTTGTATATTTCTAATTCAGTTGAAGGAATGTGATACTGCTTGAATGGTATCTTTATCAGTTGTTAGTTCCTAATAAAGTATGGGGTCAATGGAAGTGTTTCTTGAGGTAAACAAACTCACATTGATACCAAAGGCAAGTATTCTTGTTATTTTTCTTAATCTYAGCATGTCAACTCTTTTGTTTTATGCAGCTATTATGGGTCTGCTTTATTTGAACTTTAAGCAGATGTAAGTTAACTGGTAATGGATGTGATAAATTTTCAAGTAAGTTTTCTATCTTTACTACACCTTTGTGTTGTGCTTCATTCTAAGGTGCTTATCCAGAAATTGTTTGTAAATGACTTTGGCTTCCTTGGTGCTTTCAGTGCTAAAGGCTTTGAAAGTACTCAATTTGGGATTCAACGATGTTTTAGATGCTGTTTTGGTACATCTAAATGGTGGTTCCTGTCCTAAATCATCTTTTTATCTTTATTTATACATTGCACTTTCTCATGAGAACTTCCTTCTTTCCACCTATATTGGAAGAGCCTCAGCGTGCTACAAAGATGGATTTGTGCCCTAACAATTGGTTATTGTTTTGTCTTCAAGAAGGGGAAAGTGCAAACACAACTTTATAATAGTGAGTTACCTAAAGAACTACATCCATGCAGAGAAGCACCCATATGGATTATGATTTTGCATTTCTGTTTCAACCTATGTTCATGATTGGAATCACTCTTGATGTAGCTCAAGGTGTTGTTTTTCCCCATTTGGCTATACTAATGTTTCAGAATTGTGATTCACCCGTGCTGGTATAAATCGAACACATTTGTGGAGTCATTTAAATATGTTGGATTTTAAATATATTGGGTTTTAAACTGTCATACAATTTTTTTCATCGATAGTCTGTAATTGGAATCATAACTCTTATTTATTCAAATTGTATTAATATGTAAAGAACAAGTATAACATATATCATCGTTAAATCTTATCTTATAAAACCAATGAAACTTTAAAATCGTTAAAATTCATGGCTCCCGCCGCAATGCGCGGGTACACAACTAGTAGTATATATATTCATTTAGGAATTACTTATAAAGATTATAAGGCAGAATACTTTGCTGCTTATATAGACTGTGGTGCAGGGATATGTATATATAAACCAGATTGTTATCCTAAAGAATATCATCAAGATTTAAGACTTCATAGAGGAAGAGGAATATCCAAAGATATCGTTAGTTTAGATAGAGGAATACCAGAACCAATAATATTAATAGGATCTGTTAGGACTGAATTTCAGTGTAAAATTGTATTCGTCTTGAAAGTTTATTTTGTCTATAATTGTGTAAAAGTCATCGTGTTTGACTTTTCTTAGACTGTTTGACTTTGATTTTGTCTATGTTGTTTGACCCTATATAAAGGGTGTTTGCTTTGTTAATTTGGGAGGATTCTCATTTGTAATATCTGATTCGTATGAAAGTTTGACCAAGATTTTAGATCTTGACTTTTTCTCTCTCCATCTCTAAGTGTTCTTCATTGAAAACATTCTGCCATTGTTCTTGAAGGATATTCATGGAAGATTGACTATATTTGGACAACAATTGGTATCAGAGCTGGATTTGCATGAATCAAAAGAAGAAATTAACTGATTTGAAGATTTTTTTGAAGATTTTTTTCCTGAAAGTTCTTGATGTTCTTCATGTTTCTTTAAGTTTGATCCAAATTTTTTTAGAAAATTTTGTGTTTTCGTGTTAAAACCGTAATCAAAATGTGCGGAATCACTTTGTGAATCCTTGTTTTTCATAAAGATTTGCGTTTTGGTTATTCGTTTTCAAGATCTGGTGATATCTCTGTTTTTTATCCAATTTTTTTAAAAATTTCGTTAGTTTTGTGTCTTTGATTTAAATCGTTCAAGGCCCATTGTTCAAGCCCATATGGTTTACTAAAAGCCCATTTTTTAACAGATTGTGCTGACCTCGTAAACGATTGTGTTTAGATCGCACACAGTACTGTTATTTGATGGTTCATCGCTCATGTCTTGATCGTATTAACAGATAAATCGCAGATGCCTTGATCGATTTAAGGTATATATCGATTAAGGCTTGAACGATTTAGGTAAGTTCATCTCATTCTTGTTCAGTTTGTTCTTAAATGGCTAAAAGGTCTCATCCGGATTTCTAAATCGGTCAACCTATCTAGTCGATTTTGATTCATCAGTCACAGAATAGTGTTCGATTTCAACTTAATTGAAGACTGACTTGTTCGTTTTCACATAAATGCAGAGCTGTCCGGATTTGAGGTTTATTGACCGAAGCTTATTCGATTTTGGTTCGAGTGATTTAGATTTAGCCTTGATCGATTTAAACAGAGTGTTGAGCGATTAACTGTTAGTCTTGAGCGATTTAAGTTGTCTTGAGCGATTTAGTCTTAGGCTTGATCGATTTAAGACTTGGTTTGAGCGATTAAGACTTAGAATTGTGCGATTTATCTTGCTTTTAGTTTGAGCGATTTACAGCACCCCTTGAGCGATGTTGACCGGATTGAGCATCATATAGTGAGCGGTTTTACATCCTGCTTTGATCGTACTTGTGAGCGATTTAGACAGTATATTGTCCGGATTAGGTTGAACATTTGTTCATTCGATTACCTGCTTCATTATCTCATCTAATTCTGCAACCTGGTATCATTGATTCGATTTTGAACAAGTTGTTTGTGTTGAACAGGATGTTGTTCGATTTGTGGTTTTGAAAGGTTTGTCAGAGTTAGGTGTCATCAATTTTGACACTAATTCATCCAATTTCTACAGCGACAGTGGAACCCATTGAACATGAGATGTATTCACTTTCTGGAAGTTCAGATAAACCCCCATATAGTCTTCGTGGAAATCTATAAACAAAACCTAGTCTTCGTGGAAATCTATGCACTTATAGCAAACACGGATTCCATTTGACAGAATCAGCTTAGTTTGATTTCCTCTATATCGCCAACTACTACTGTCTTCTTCCTGGTTGGAAAATGGTTGAGATTCTTGATGCTTAATGAAGCTGCCCTGCGTGGACCAGATCGTCCAATTTGGATTCGTCGCATTGGATGCTTAAGGAACATCGCTCACAGAACCTGTTTCTTGATCACTTACAGAACAGTGTTCTATTTCATCGCACAGAGAAGAGAAGAGGAATTACATGCTGTTTAGAGGTGTTTTCAAGAACTTCAAGAAGAGGAATTACATGTTGTGGTAGGCTTAGTTGCCCATTCTGTCTGTGGACAGGTGGGACCTGCTGCAATTAACATAGGTAATGGTTTGGCGTTATCTTCTACGGCGGTTGTCCTGCAGGTGTTGCAGGAGCGAGGAGAGAGCACATCTCATCATGGACGAGCCACATTTTCTGTTTTACTTTTTCAGGATCTAGCTGCTGTCGTTTTGTTGATTCTCATACCTCTTATTTCACCGAATTCATCCAAAGGAGGGATTGGCTTCTATGAAATTGCTGAAGCTCTTGGATTGGCTGCAGTGAGCTATCTTGTAAACAGGAAATCTCTGCACACAAATGTCTTCTTGAGTTTCATCAATGCAACTGCTGACTACATATTGTGAAGCTGTAATTTCATGAGTGTTAGTTTAAAGCTTGTAAATTGGTAACTGTCTTGAAACATTCGATTTGTCACTGTGGTTGCTATTTTTGTCACATTCGATTTAGGCATAACAGTTTTCAAGCCCAGCTGGATTTGACTTGAACTTGAATTTGCCACTGCCTTATCCGGACACCCCTTCACCTGGATTCATTGTTTCCCGGACACTACCTCACATAACCCTATCCGTACTTAGAAACAGTCGATCATATGTTCATTTTGTAATCCGGACATAACCTTGGATTGTGTTTAACTGTTTTTTTTTGGATTTTACTGATTTTATCTGGGTTTCTTTTTTCTTTCTGATTTTGAACTGTTTGAGAATTTTTGAACTGATTTGCGTCACGTAAATTGTTTTAATCAGTTTTAACTGTTTTTGACTGTTTTTAACAATTTTTAACCGTTTTCAACTATTTTCAACAGTTTTTACTGATTTTAGACAGTTTTTCGTCGTTTTTTTATTTCTCAACAGTTCTTTTTTGTGTTTTTCTATCTTGTTTTTGAACTTATCTGTTTTTTATATCTTTTTATTGATTTCATTGCATTTGATCCTAAATCAATCTTAATTTTTCTTAATGACATATATTCTAGAGAATGAGAATAAAGAGATGAGAGCTCAGATTGCTGAATTGGAGAACAGCATTATAGACTATAAAGATAAATATATAAACATTTTTTGTGAGAACCATTCAAATGTGGAATTTATTGCAAATTTACAAAAAGATCATAAAAGAGCATTGGAAAGAATTAAGAATAATTCCGAGTATCAAATTAATAAACTTGAAAATTCTTTAAATAATGTTAAAAAAGATTTTGATAATGAATTGAAAATATGAAGTAATGCTAATAAAGATCTTTTCAACAAACTCCAAGAAGTTCAGAATGAATTAAGAACTGAAAAATATTCTTCAGGAAGAAAGCATAATGAAACTGATGACTTAACTGATAAATCTCATAAGTCTGAAAGTGACCTGATTGAGCTAAAAAAACTTCTGAATTTAGAGAAAGAAAAGGTTTTAGAAGTGAAAAAGGTTTTAGAAGTGGAAAAGGATTTGGATGCTGAAAAGAAAGTTTTGGAGAAAGAGAAAAATAAGATAATAGAAGTTGAAAGGAGATTTGAAGTTGAACGTATATCTTATGAAAATAAGATTAACTATCTAGAGTTGAATGCAAAAATGCTATTAAAGCAAATATATGATTTTGAGCAGCTGATCATCTTGGAAAGAGCCAAGAATGATAAAGAAAAGAAAGATATCTCAGAAGACTGTCAGAGCCAAATACATAAATTATCTGAAAGCATTGCTCTAAAGTAGAAGACTTTAGACAAAGAGAAGAAGCAATTTGCTCTTGAAAAGATAAATACTTCAAAGAAGTTTACAGCTATTGCTAAGGAGCTTGCTAATAAGAAAAAGTGACTTGACATCGCTTCGGAGAATGATAAGAGCAGCTCAGATGAAGAAAAAAAAGAGTTAATAAATCAGAAGAGAAAGTTTGAAATGCTTCAGAAGAAGTTATAAGGTAAACTCCTGGATATTACAAGCAAATTGTCTTATCTGAAGACAGACCTTGAAACTGAGCTGAAGATGAGAACTGAACTTAAAATTAAGTTTGATTTAGTTTCTGCTGAAAGAGACCAGCTTTTACAGAAAGTCAAAGACTTTTCTTGTGCACAAAGCTCAATTGGTTCTCCATCACAGTGTAAAACTAGCTTCTATGACTGTTCCAAATCGAACAGTTATTCAAGCAGCCCTAAATCTACTTTTTTTAAGAACTATTCTCGTTCTTCTAATCAGTTTTATCAAGGGTATGTTATCAAATCACCCAATAAATCTTCTAAGACTAAAAGCATTTGGATTAATAAAGCTGATTTTGTTTCATCTCATACACCTGTTGTTACTAACTCTGTTCTTCCTTGCATTGTGAGATCTACTAATGATCTGATCAATCTTAGCAAGAGAAGAATTATGTGCTCAACATGCAGAACCAATGATTTTGTCAATAAGAAAAGGTTCAGCAGGTGGCATGGAGATAACAGCTATCAGAACAGTTGGAAAGGTAAGAAAATGTATGATCACAATAACTGGTATGGGTCATATTCTATTTCTTATCATCCTGTTCAAAGTGCTAAAAAGAATACATCAAATAGAAATAGATGGTTTGGAAGTTACAACATACCCTAACCCGATACTAACAAAATAGGACCCAAATTCATTTGGGTACCAAAATCTATCTAATCTGGTTTTGCAGGTGTGTCAATTTTGTGCTGATCAGAATATCATATCAGTGATACACCAATGCAGGGGGAGTTGTAATCTGTTCCACAAAGGCTTCTGAACAACACAGTTCAGGACCCGTGCTTAACCGCGTGTGGTTTCTAAACACACAGTTTAGGACCCATGCTAAACACGTTTTTCTTATTTTTTTTTAATTTTTGAGCTGAATCGAATCATTTCTATAATCTACTTTCTAGGGGGAGTTTCTAGAAAGTTCAATAAATGTTTTTTCGGAAAATAATTTTTTTGGGAAACGAGTACATTATCTGAACAGGTATTTCCTGATATTTTACTTGCGTAATTTCTCATCGTACATAACTCCAATACCTGTTTCAGCTATTCTTCAAACTGTTATTATCACGTCTCTTAAATTGAAAATCATTTTCGGTGATAATACACTTGTTTGTATTCAAAGGTTGTTTTCTATTGTTTTTTACATTGAATGATATACATTTCATTTTTTTTTAATCTGAATCTGTAAACTCGCTCTTACAGATCTTCATGCATTTCTCTCGTATATCGAATAATCTGATTTTTGTCGCTCATTCTTTCGTTAATTGTGCTTAAAGCCAAATATTTTGATCAATTATTGTTGGATCTGAATTCGACTTTGGTATTGATCCAATACTCTAAATAAGCTCTAAAACAATTGAAATGCAGCGGAAACATTAAAAAGAGCAAAACAGAGTAAATGATTAGAAATTCTAAACACACCAAGTACACACAGTTTCAACGAAGAAGATGAATGCAGGAAGATTGCTTCAAAGGTTTTTCAATTGATTCAATTGAAAAGTTTGACAATTACAATACTGGAAGCACCACAGATTACAAAGGTCATATCCGCTATTTATACTAGTTCCTAACGACCTTCGTGACAAGATTTTGACGCGTGTCTTCATCTGAGTCGTCCAAATAAAGTCGATTATTCCCTAGTCACGTGAAAAGCACATGCGGCTAACAACCTTTGAAAACTAATAGAACAGAAACTTCACAGAAGACCAAATCCGCAGACCCTTTGAGCCATCTCAGAGGCTCTGCTGTAAATAACTTGCGTGTTCTTTTTGACAGAGGACCATTTTCCAGAATCTCTGTGAGACATATCAGAGGTTCTGTCACTTTTCACTTGTTCGATCAAACGGCTTCTGTTGCTAGTCCTCTGTTGTCTTCTGTGGAGATAACCTTCTGTCAAGACTTACAATATACTTTTTCTATACTTTTACAAGATAGGATAATGGAGCTAACAATCTCCCCCTAAGTATAAAAAAGTAATTGTGGACAGTTGGGTGCAAGATTTGAGTAAAGGAAAAAATACAAGAGGAGAATAAACTTATCGTCTGCAAAAATTTACATTATTGAAAGAAGTAAAAATTGTGCAGGCCTATACTATTTCAAGAGTTTACTCAACAGCAGAGTCTGGATAATCGTCTACAGCATATTGCAAATCAGTCTTGACAGTCTTGTAGACCTTGAATATCCATTCCCTGAATGAGACTTGTATTTTGATAATCTCCAGAAGGTCCGTTACTTCATCCGTCCTTATTCGCCCTTTCTGCACCTCTGCCACCACCAAGTTGAACACCCATTCGAGGGACTCTGTTGAATATTTGTGCTCCTCTTTCGGATTGAAGAATCTTAGAATTTTATCCTTGTCCAAGAAAACAAACCCAAAGATGGGATTATGGATAATAGTGTTGGGATGAAATCTGTGCAGCCAAATAGGTCTGTTCTTTGGAGGAGAAATCTTCAGCTCTGGCTGGGCCAACCTCATAGCAATATCGAAGTCTTTCTGGCTGTAGAATTTAACTTGAGCATGCATTACCTCTATCAGCCTTCTGAGAGAAATCGAGTAGCTTGACCTCCTCTCCATATACTTGTTCAGGATCTTGTGTAAGAAGATTAGATCAAATACACACAGCATCTGTAAAAGTGTAGAGGTTGCCATCATCCCTCTTCACCGTATATTGAGTGTACAGCACGGTCTTCTTCAGCATGGTGCGCGGAGAAATGGTTTCTAGTGAACGAATAACATGCTCTAAGAAGACCTGCTTTGGTGGCTTGGTGAGTTTAGTGAAGTGAAATTTTCTTCGACAGAGGGCATTCCAGTTAGCTCTGGATCGTATGGGGGCTCTGTGTCCATGGATGAGTAACGCCACCGCAGAATCTCTTCGACAGTGGTTACGGGCTCTGTACACATCTTCTGCGTAGGAATCTTGTTCATCGAGTCAATAATTTCATAGACCCTCCCCACTGTGGTAGACTCTGGCGTTCTGGTGTCTTCTTCGAGTATAGGCCTCTAGGTAGACCCCTCTGGTAAGATTGGCTTGACTGTTCCTACCAGAGCATCGAACGTACCCGTGGACGTTTCTTTAGGTATCTTTGCAAGTTTGGAAGAGCCTTCTCCGACTTTAGGGATGGGAGCTCTGCCTTTCTTCATCCGAGCCTCTGCCAAAGAAGCCTTGAGGGCTTGAACCAGATCAGGGTCGTCGTATTCATCTTCATTGATCTCCTCTAGTGTCTCAGAGCTAGACCCTTTCTTTGGTGATTCCTCTACCACTTTACCCTTGCCTTTCCCCGTAGGCTCTGGAGATTTTTCTTTGGAGAATAAGGCTGCAGCAGAGTCCACTATTTTCAGTGGTTTGGCAGAGGTTGATTTCTTTGTCTCAGTCTTCTTCTCCCCGTCATGACGATCAGGGTCATTACCTCCCTGATCATCATGGATTTGAGTAGCCTCTGCCTTGCACGAGGTGAGGGGAGCCTTCTTCAAGCGCCTGAGAACTCTGGAGGCCGCCTTCTCCATCTTCTCTATTACCATTTCGGCATTCAGAGTGGTGGTGTTGATATCCATCTCTGTGGCCCATTTCATTTTAGAGACGCAACGATAGATTTCATTTCAGAATGAGTTACCTTCTTTGACGAGTTGCTTCGTGCAGTCTCTGATGGATTCGTTAGTAGCTCAGGCCTCTTTGAGAAGATGGTCGTGGTGTTTCCGCACGGTCTCTCCGAGGGCCTCAACCATTGCGTCTATCTCTCTGCGAGTGGCTAGATGGTTAATGTTAGCCCTGGAGGATGAGGAGTCGACGCCAACAGTGATCGCAGAGGAGAACATATCTTTGATTTCATTCTTGAAGGTGGAGTAGTCCGTGTAGCCGGCGAAAACTATGTCTGCAGCGTACTGCACCGCGACCTCTGTCAGTTCTGTCTTTAGTGTGTTGATGGAAGAAGGATTGAGAGACAATGCGCTGAAGGCTTCTGTGAGATCATCCTTTTTGAGGACAGAGCTCTGAAGGGCTGATAAGGTCGCCTTGAGTTCAGAAGTTGTAGAAGTCAACTCCTACAGAGCCTCTGTTAGAGGTGTACGAGCCTCTGTCGCCGGAGAGGAGGAGAACAATCTTTTCAACTCATCCAACCTCTGGAATACCGCTGTGGCGAAGGTTTGCAACTCCTCCTTCGTCACATAGGCACTCG